>NW_027650705.1:0-50000 GCF_965287045.1 Carcharhinus amblyrhynchos
ACGCAGAGACTCTGAGACGCAGAGACTCTGAGACGCAGAGACACTGAGACGCAGAGGCACTGAGACGCAGAGGCACTGACACGCTGACACACTGAGACGCTGAGACTCTGAGACGCAGAATCTCTGAGACGCAGAGTCACTGAGACGCAGAGACACTGAGACACAGAGACACTGAGACGCAGAGACACTGAGACGCAAAGATTCTGAGACGCAGAGACACTGAGACGCAGAGAAACTGAAAGGCAGAGACTCTGAGACGCAGAGACTCTGAGAATCTGAGACGCAGAGAATCTGAGAATCTGAGACACAGAGACTCTGAGAGGTAGAGACTCTGAGACGCAGAGATCTGAGACGCAGAGACTCTGAGACACACAGACTCTGAGACACACAGACACTGAGACGCAGAGACACTGAGACGCAGAGACACTGAGACGCAGAGACACTGAGACGCAGAGACACTGAGACGCAGAGACACTGAGACGCAGAGACACTGGCAGGCATAGACTCAGAGACGCAGAGACTCTGAGACGCAGAGACACTCAGACGCAGAGACTCTGAGACGCAGAGACACTGAGACGCAGATACTCCGAGACGCAGACACTCTGAGAAGCAGAGACTCAGAGACGTAGAGACTCTGAGACGCAGAGACACTGAGACGCAGAAACGCTGAGACGCAGAGACGCAGAGACTCTGAGACGCAGAGACACTGAGAGGCAGAGACCCTGAGACGCAGAGACACTGAGACGCATAGACCAAGAGACGCAGAGACGTAGAGATGCAGTGATACTGAGTAGCAGCGACACTGAGACGCAGAGACTCTGAGACTCTGAGACACTGAGACGCAGAGACTCTGAGACGCAGAGACACTCAGACGCAGAGTCACTGAGACGCAGAGGCTCTGAGACGCAGAGGCTCTGAGACGCAGAGGCTCTGAGACGCAGAGACTCTGAGACGCAGAGACTCTGAGACGCAGAGACACTGAGAGGCAGAGACCCTGAGGCGCAGAGACACTGAGACGCATAGACCAAGAGACGCAGAGACGCAGAGACGCTGAGACGCAGAGACTCTGAGACGCAGAGACACTGAGAAGCAGGGACACTGAGACACTGAGACGCAGAGACACTGAGACACTGAGACGCAGAGAAACTAAGACGAAGAGACTCTGAGACGCAGAGACCCAGAGACGCAGAGATGCAAAGACACTGAGACGCAGAGACACTGAGACACTGAGACGCAGAGACACTGAGACGCAGAGACACTGAGACGCAGAGACACTGAGACGCAGAGACACTTAGACACTGAGACGCAGAGACACTGAGACGCAGAGACACTGAGACGCAGAGACACTGAGACGCAGAGACACTTAGACACTGAGACGCAGAGACACTGAGACGCAGAGACACTTAGACACTGAGACGCAGAGACACTGAGACGCAGAGACACTGAGACGCAGAGACACTGAGACGCAGAGACACTTAGACACTGAGACGCAGAGACACTGAGACGCAGAGACACTGAGACACAGAGACACTGACATGCAGAGACACTGAGATGCAGAGACTCTGAGAATCTGAGACGCAGAGACACTGAGACGCAGAGACTCTGAGACACTGAGACGCAGAGACACTGAGACGCAGAGACACTTAGACACTGAGACGCAGAGACACTTAGACACTGAGACGCAGAGACACTGAGACGCAGAGACACTTAGACACTGAGACGCTGAGACACTGAGACGCAGAGACACTGAGACACAGAGACTCTGACACGCAGAGACACTGACACGCAGAGGCACTGGCATGCAGAGACACTGAGATGCAGAGACTCTGAGAATCTGAGACGCAGAGACTCTGAGACGCAAAGACACTGAGACGCAGAGACACTGAGAGCAGAGACTCTGAGTCGCAGAGAAATTAAGACGAAGAGACTCTGAGTCGCAGAGACACAGAGACGCAGAGATGTACAGACACTGAGACACAGAGACACTGAGACGCAGAGTCACTGAGGCACAGAGACACTGAGACGCAGAGACACTTAGACACTGAGACACTTAGACACTGAGACGCAGAGACACTGAGACGCAGAGACTCTGACACACAGAGACACTGACAGGCAGAGACTCTGAGATACAGAGACACTGAGATGCAGAGACTCTGAGACGCAGAGAAACTAAGACGAAGAGACTCAGTCGCAGAGACTCTGAGACGCAGAGACACAGAGACGCAGAGATGCACAGGCACTGAGACGCAGAGTCACTGAGACGCAGAGACACTGAGACGCAGAGACTCTGAGACGCAGAGACTCTGAGACGCAGAGACTCTGAGACGCTGAGACGCTGAGACGCTGAGACGCTGAGACTCTGAGATGCAGACACACTGAGATGCAGAGACACTGAGACGCAGAGACACTGAGACGCAGAGACGCAGAGACACTGAGACGCAGAGACACTGAGGCACTGAGACGCAGAGACACTGAGACACTGAGACGCAGAGACACTGACAGGCAGAGACTCTGAGATACAGAGACACTGAGATGCAGACACTCTGAGACGCAAAGACTCTGAAACGCAGAATCTCTGAGTTGCAGAGTCACTAAGACACAGAGACTCTGACACGCTGAGTTGTAGAGACTCTGAGACGCAGAGACACTGACACGCAGAGTCAATCGGACGCAGTTACACTGAGTAGCAGAGACACTGAGACGCAGAGACTCTGAGACGCAGAGACTCTGCGTCTCAGTGTCTCTGCTACTCTGAGACTCTGAGACGCAGAGACTCTGAGAGGCAGAGACTCTGAGAAGCTGAGACGCAGAGAATCTGAGACGCAGAGACACTGAGATGCAGAGACACTTAGACACTGAGACACTTAGACACTGAGACGCAGAGACACTGAGACGCAGAGACTCTGACACACAGAGACACTGACAGGCAGAGACTCTGAGATACAGAGACACTGAGATGCAGAGACTCTGAGAATCTGAGACGCAGAGACTCTGACACGCAGAGACTCTGACAGGCAGAGACTCTGAGATACAGAGACACTGAGATGCAGAGACTCTGAAACACAGAGAAACTAAGACGAAGAGACTCAGTCGCAGAGACTCTGAGACGCAGAGACACAGAGACGCAGAGATGCACAGGCACTGAGACGCAGAGTCACTGAGACGCAGAGACACTGAGACGCAGAGACTCTGAGACGCAGAGACTCTGAGACGCAGAGACTCTGAGACGCTGAGACGCTGAGACGCAGAGACGCTGAGACGCTGAGACGCAGAGACGCTGAGACTCTGAGATGCAGAGACACTGAGATGCAGAGACACTGAGACGCAGAGACACTGAGACGCAGAGACACTGAGACGCAGAGACGCAGAGACACTGAGACGCAGAGACACTGAGGCACTGAGACGCAGAGACACTGAGACACTGAGACGCAGAGACACTGACAGGCAGAGACTCTGAGATACAGAGACACTGAGATGCAGACACTCTGAGACGCAAAGACTCTGAAACGCAGAATCTCTGAGTTGCAGAGTCACTAAGACACAGAGACTCTGACACGCTGAGTTGTAGAGACTCTGAGACGCAGAGACACTGACACGCAGAGTCAATCGGACGCAGTTACACTGAGTAGCAGAGACACTGAGACGCAGAGACTCTGAGACGCAGAGACTCTGCGTCTCAGTGTCTCTGCTACTCTGAGACTCTGAGACGCAGAGACTCTGAGAGGCAGAGACTCTGAGAAGCTGAGACGCAGAGAATCTGAGACGCAGAGACACAGATGCAGAGACACTGACAGGCAGAGACTCTGAGATACAGACACACTGAGACGCAGAGACTCTGAGACGCAGAGACACTTAGACACTGAGACACAGAGACACTGAGACGCAGAGACACTGAGACGCAGAGACACTGAGACGCAGAGACACTGAGACGCAGAGACACTGAGACGCAGAGACACTGAGACGCAGAGACACTTAGACACTGAGACGCAGAGACTCTGACACGCAGAGACACTGACACGCAGAGACACTGACATGCAGAGACACTGACACGCAGAGACACTGACATGCAGAGACACTGACACGCAGAGACACTGACATGCAGAGACACTGACACGCAGAGACACTGACATGCAGAGACTCTGAGAATCTGAGACGCAGAGACTCTGAGACGCAAAGACACTGAGACGCAGAGACACTGAGAGCAGAGACTCTGAGACGCAGAGAAATTAAGACGAAGAGACTCAGTCGCAGAGACTCTGAGACGCAGAGACACAGAGACGCAGAGTTGCACAGACACTGAGACGCAGAGACACTGAGACGCAGTGTCACTGAGACGCAGAGACACTGAGACGCAGAGACTCTGAGACGCAGAGACACTGAGACGCAGAGACACTGAGACGCAGAGACACTGAGACGCAGAGTCACTGAGACGCAGAGACACTGAGACGCAGAGACACTGAGACGCAGAGACACTGAGACGCAGAGACACTGAGACGCAGAGTCACTGAGACGCGGAGTCACTGAGACGCAGAGTCACTGAGACGCAGAGACTCTGAGACGCAGAGACACTGAGACGCAGAGACACTGAGACGCAGAGACACTGAGACGCAGAGTCACTGAGACGCAGAGACACTGAGACGCAGAGACACTGAGACGCAGAGACACTGAGACGCAGAGACACTGAGACGCAGAGTCACTGAGACGCAGAGACTCTGAGACGCAGAGACTCTGAGACGCAGAGACACTGAGACGCAGAGACACTGAGACACAGAGTCACTGAGACGCAGAGACACTGAGACGCAGAGACACTGAGACGCAGAGACACTGAGACGCAGAGACACTGAGACGCAGAGACACTGAGACGCAGAGTCACTGAGACGCAGAGACTCTGAGACGCAGAGACACTGAGACGCAGAGACACTGAGACGCAGAGACACTGAGACGCAGAGACACTTAGACACTGAGACACTTAGACACTGAGACACTTAGACACTGAGACGCAGAGACTCTGACACACAGAGACACTGACAGGCAGAGACTCTGAGATACAGAGACACTGAGATGCAGAGACTCTGAGAATCTGAGACGCAGAGACTCTGAGACGCAGAGACACTGAGACGCAGAGATGCAGAGACACTGAGGCGCAGAGACACTGAGACGCAGAGTCTCTGAGACGCAGAGACACTGAGATGCAGAGACTCTGAGACGCAGAGACTCTGAGACGCAGAGACACTGAGACGCAGAGACACTGAGACGCAGAGACACTGAGACGCAGAGACTCTGAGATGCAGTGACACTGAGTAGCAGAGACACTAAGACGCAGAGACTCTGAGACGCAGTGACACTGAGACGCAGGGACACTCAGACGCAGAGCCTCTGAGAGGCAGACACCCTGAGACACTGAGACGCAGAGACAGTGAGACACGGAGACACTGAGACGCAGAGACAGTGAGACGCGGAGACGCAGAGACACTGAGTGGCAGAGACTCTGAGACACAGAGACACAGAGACACAGAGACACTGAGACACAGAGACACAGAGACACAGAGACACTGAGACACTGAGACACTGAGACACAGAGACACTGAGACACTGAGACACAGAGACACTGAGACACAGAGACACAGAGACACTGAGACACTGAGACACTGAGACACAGAGACACAGAGACACAGAGACACAGAGACTCTGAGACGCAGAGACACTGAGAGGCAGAGACGCACATACGCAGAGACTCTGAAACGCAGAGACTCTGTAAAACAGAAACACTGAGCCGCAGAGAATCTGAGACACAGAATCTCTGAGACGCAGAGTCACTGAGACGCAGAGACTCTGAGACGCAGAGACTCTGAGACGCAGAGACTCTGAGACGCAGAGACTCTGAGACGCAGAGACTCTGAGACGCAGAGACACTGTGACACAGAAACACTGAGCCGCAGAGAATCTGAGACACAGAATCTCTGAGACGCAGAGTCACTGAGACGCAGAGACTCTGAGACGCAGAGACTCTGAGACGCAGAGACACTGTGACACAGAAACACTGAGCCGCAGAGAATCTGAGACACAGAATCTCTGAGACGCAGAGACTCTGAGACGCAGAGACTCTGAGACGCAGAGAGTCTGAGACGCAGAGACTCTGAGACGCAGAGGCACTGACACGCTGACACTGTGAGACGCTGAGACTCTGAGACGCAGAGTCACTGAGACGCAGAGACACTGAGACACTGAGACACAGAGACACTGAGACGCAGAGACACTGAGACACAAAGACTCTGAGACGCAGAGACACTGAGACGCGGAGACACTGAGACGCGGAGACACTGAGACGCAGAGACACTGAGACGCAGAGACACTGAGACGCAAAGATTCTGAGACGCAGAGACACTGAGACGCAGAGAAACTGAAAGGTAGAGACTCTGAGACGCAGAGATTCTGACAATCTGAGACGCAGAGACTCTGAGACGCAGAGACACTGAGACGCAGATACTCTGAGACGCAGACACTCTGAGAAGCAGAGACTCAGAGACGTAGAGACACAAAGACGCAGAGACTCTGAGATGCAGAGACACTGAGACGCAGAAACGCTGAGACGCAGAGACGCAGAGACTCTGAGACGCAGAGACACTGAGAGGCAGAGACCCTGAGACGCAGAGACACTGAGACGCATAGACCAAGAGACGCAGAGACGCTGAGACGCAGAGACTCTGAGACTCAGTGACAGTGAGTAGCAGAGACACTGAGACGCAGAGACTCTGAGACGCAGAGGCTCTGCCTCTCAGTGTCTCTGCTACTCTGAGACGCAGAGACTCTGAGAATCTGAGAAGCAGAGACTCTGAGACGCAGAGACTCTGAGACGCAGAAACACTGAGACGCAGAGACACCGAGACGCAGAGACACTGAGAGGCAGAGACTCTGGGATACAGAGACTCTGAGACGCAGAGACTCTGAGACGCAGAGACACTCAGACGCAGAGACTCTGAGACGCAGAGACACTGAGACGCAGAGACACTGAGACGCAGACACTCTGAGAAGCAGAGACTCAGAGACGTAGAGACACAAAGACGCAGGGACTCTGAGACACGGAGACACTGAGACGCAGAAACGCTGAGACGCAGAGACGCAGAGACTCTGAGACGCAGAGACACTGAGAGGCAGAGACCCTGAGACGCAGAGACACTGAGACGCATAGACCAAGAGACGCAGAGACGTAGAGACGCAGTGATACTGAGTAGCAGCGACACTGAGACGCAGAGACTCTGAGACTCTGAGACTCAGAGACACTGAGACACTGAGACGCAGAGACTCTGAGACTCTGAGACTCAGAGACACTGAGACGCAGAGACTCTGAGACGCAGAGACACTCAGACGCAAAGACACTGAGACGCAGAGTCACTGAGACGCAGAGACTCTGAGACGCAGAGACTCTGAGACGCAGAGACTCTGAGACGCAGAGACACTCAGACGCAAAGTCACTGAGACGCAGAGTCACTGAGACGCAGAGACTCTGAGACGCAGAGACTCTGAGACGCAGAGACACTGAGAGGCAGAGACCCTGAGGCGCAGAGACACTGAGACGCATAGACCAAGAGACGCAGAGACGCTGAGACGCAGAGACTCTGAGACGCAGAGACTCTGAGACGCAGAGACTCTGAGACGCAGAGACACTGTGACACAGAAACACTGAGCCGCAGAGAATCTGAGACACAGAATCTCTGAGACGCAGAGTCACTGAGACGCAGAGACTCTGAGACGCAGAGACTCTGAGACGCAGAGACACTGTGACACAGAAACACTGAGCCGCAGAGAATCTGAGACACAGAATCTCTGAGACGCAGAGACTCTGAGACGCAGAGACTCTGAGACGCAGAGACTCTGAGACGCAGAGAGTCTGAGACGCAGAGACTCTGAGACGCAGAGGCACTGACACGCTGACACTGTGAGACGCTGAGACTCTGAGACGCAGAGTCACTGAGACGCAGAGACACTGAGACACTGAGACACTGAGCCGCAGAGAATCTGAGACACAGAATCTCTGAGACGCAGAGACTCTGAGACGCAGAGACTCTGAGACGCAGAGACTCTGAGACGCAGAGAGTCTGAGACGCAGAGACTCTGAGACGCAGAGGCACTGACACGCTGACACTGTGAGACGCTGAGACTCTGAGACGCAGAGTCACTGAGACGCAGAGACACTGAGACACTGAGACACTGAGACACTGAGACGCAGAGACACTGAGACGCAAAGACTCTGAGACACTGAGACACTGAGAGGCAGAGACCCTGAGACGCAGAGACACTGAGACGCATAGACCAAGAGACGCAGAGACACTGAGACGCAGAGACACTGAGACGCAGAGACACAGAGACACTGAGACGCAGAGACACTGAGACACAAAGACTCTGAGACGCAGAGACACTGAGACGCGGAGACACTGAGACGCAGAGACACTGAGACGCAGAGACACTGAGACGCAGAGACTCTGAGACGCAGAGACTCTGAGAGGCAGAGACACTGAGAGGCAGAGACACTGAGAGGCAGAGACCCTGAGGCGCAGAGACACTGAGACGCATAGACCAAGAGACGCAGAGACACTGAGACGCAGAGACTCTGAGACGCAGAGACTCTGAGACACAGAATCTCTGAGACGCAGAGACTCTGAGACGCAGAGACTCTGAGACGCAGAGACTCTGAGACGCAGAGACTCTGAGACGCAGAGGCACTGACACGCTGACACTGTGAGACGCTGAGACTCTGAGACGCTGACACTGTGAGACGCTGAGACTCTGAGACGCAGAGTCACTGAGACGCAGAGACACTGAGACACTGAGACACAGAGACACTGAGACGCAGAGACACTGAGACACAAAGACTCTGAGACGCAGAGACACTGAGACGCGGAGACACTGAGACGCAGAGACACTGATACGCAGAGACACTGAGACGCAGAGACTCTGAGACGCAGAGACTCTGAGACGCAGAGACTCTGAGACGCAGAGACACTGAGAGGCAGAGACCCTGAGGCGCAGAGACACTGAGACGCATAGACCAAGAGACGCAGAGACGCTGAGACGCAGAGACTCTGAGACGCAGAGACTCTGAGACACAGAATCTCTGAGACGCAGAGACTCTGAGACGCAGAGACTCTGAGACGCAGAGACTCTGAGACGCAGAGACTCTGAGACGCAGAGACACTGAGAGGCAGAGACCCTGAGGCGCAGAGACACTGAGACGCATAGACCAAGAGACGCAGAGACGCTGAGACGCAGAGACTCTGAGACGCAGAGACTCTGAGACGCAGAGACTCTGAGACGCAGAGACACTGAGACGCAGAGTCACTGAGACGCAGAGACTCTGAGACGCAGAGACTCTGAGACGCAGAGACACTGAGAGGCAGAGACCCTGAGGCGCAGAGACACTGAGACGCATAGACCAAGAGACGCAGAGACGCTGAGACGCAGAGACTCTGAGACGCAGAGACTCTGAGACACAGAATCTCTGAGACGCAGAGACTCTGAGACGCAGAGACTCTGAGACGCAGAGACTCTGAGACGCAGAGACCCTGAGACGCAGAGACTCTGAGACGCAGAGACTCTGAGACGCAGAGACACTGAGAGGCAGAGACCCTGAGGCGCAGAGACACTGAGACGCATAGACCAAGAGACGCAGAGACGCTGAGACGCAGAGACTCTGAGACGCAGAGACTCTGAGACGCAGAGACTCTGAGACGCAGAGACACTGAGACGCAGAGTCACTGAGACGCAGAGACTCTGAGATGCAGAGACTCTGAGACGCAGAGACACTGAGAGGCAGAGACCCTGAGGCGCAGAGACACTGAGACGCATAGACCAAGAGACGCAGAGACGCTGAGACGCAGAGACTCTGAGACGCAGAGACTCTGAGACACAGAATCTCTGAGACGCAGAGACTCTGAGACGCAGAGACTCTGAGACGCAGAGACTCTGAGACGCAGAGACCCTGAGACGCAGAGACTCTGAGACGCAGAGACTCTGAGACGCAGAGACACTGAGAGGCAGAGACCCTGAGGCGCATAGACCAAGAGACGCAGAGACGCTGAGACGCAGAGACGCTGAGACGCAGAGACTCTGAGACGCAGAGACTCTGAGACGCAGAGACACTGAGACGCAGAGTCACTGAGACGCAGAGACTCTGAGACGCAGAGACTCTGAGACGCAGAGACACTGTGACACAGAAACACTGAGCCGCAGAGAATCTGAGACACAGAATCTCTGAGACGCAGAGTCACTGAGACGCAGAGACTCTGAGACGCAGAGACTCTGAGACGCAGAGACACTGTGACACAGAAACACTGAGCCGCAGAGAATCTGAGACACAGAATCTCTGAGACGCAGAGACTCTGAGACGCAGAGACTCTGAGACGCAGAGACTCTGAGACGCAGAGACTCTGAGACGCAGAGACTCTGAGACGCAGAGACTCTGAGACGCAGAGGCACTGACACGCTGACACTGTGAGACGCTGAGACTCTGAGACGCAGAGTCACTGAGACGCAGAGACACTGAGACACTGAGACACAGAGACACTGAGACGCAGAGACACTGAGACACAAAGACTCTGAGACGCAGAGACACTGAGACGCGGAGACACTGAGACGCAGAGACACTGAGACGCAGAGACACTGAGACGCAGAGACTCTGAGACGCAGAGACTCTGAGACGCAGAGACACTGAGAGGCAGAGACCCTGAGGCGCAGAGACACTGAGACGCATAGACCAAGAGACGCAGAGACGCTGAGACGCAGAGACTCTGAGACGCAGAGACTCTGAGACGCAGAGACTCTGAGACGCAGAGACTCTGAGACGCAGAGACTCTGAGACGCAGAGGCACTGACACGCTGACACTGTGAGACGCTGAGACTCTGAGACGCTGACACTGTGAGACGCTGAGACTCTGAGACGCAGAGTCACTGAGACGCAGAGACACTGAGACACTGAGACACAGAGACACTGAGACGCAGAGACACTGAGACACAAAGACTCTGAGACGCAGAGACACTGAGACGCGGAGACACTGAGACGCAGAGACACTGAGACGCAGAGACACTGAGACGCAGAGACTCTGAGACGCAGAGACTCTGAGACGCAGAGACACTGAGAGGCAGAGACACTGAGAGGCAGAGACCCTGAGGCGCAGAGACACTGAGACGCATAGACCAAGAGACGCAGAGACGCTGAGACGCAGAGACTCTGAGACGCAGAGACTCTGAGACACAGAATCTCTGAGACGCAGAGACTCTGAGACGCAGAGACTCTGAGACGCAGAGACTCTGAGACGCAGAGGCACTGACACGCTGACACTGTGAGACGCTGAGACTCTGAGACGCTGACACTGTGAGACGCTGAGACTCTGAGACGCAGAGTCACTGAGACGCAGAGACACTGAGACACTGAGACACAGAGACACTGAGACGCAGAGACACTGAGACACAAAGACTCTGAGACGCAGAGACACTGAGACGCGGAGACACTGAGACGCAGAGACACTGAGACGCAGAGACACTGAGACGCAGAGACTCTGAGACGCAGAGACTCTGAGACGCAGAGACTCTGAGACGCAGAGACACTGAGAGGCAGAGACCCTGAGGCGCAGAGACACTGAGACGCATAGACCAAGAGACGCAGAGACGCTGAGACGCAGAGACTCTGAGACGCAGAGACTCTGAGACACAGAATCTCTGAGACGCAGAGACTCTGAGACGCAGAGACTCTGAGACGCAGAGACTCTGAGACGCAGAGACTCTGAGACGCAGAGACTCTGAGACGCAGAGGCACTGACACGCTGACACTGTGAGACGCTGCGACTCTGAGACGCAGAGTCACTGAGACGCAGAGACACTGAGACACTGAGACACAGAGACACTGAGACGCAGAGACACTGAGACACAAAGACTCTGAGACGCAGAGACACTGAGACGCGGAGACACTGAGACGCAGAGACACTGAGACGCAGAGACTCTGAGACGCAGAGACTCTGAGACGCAGAGACTCTGAGACGCAGAGACTCTGAGAGGCAGAGACCCTGAGGCGCAGAGACACTGAGACGCATAGACCAAGAGACGCAGAGACGCAGAGACGCTGAGACGCAGAGACTCTGAGACGCAGAGACTCTGAGACGCAGAGACTCTGAGACGCAGAGACCCTGAGACGCAGAGTCACTGAGACGCAGAGACTCTGAGACGCAGAGACTCTGAGACGCAGAGACACTGTGACACAGAAACACTGAGCCGCAGAGAATCTGAGACACAGAATCTCTGAGACGCAGAGTCACTGAGACGCAGAGACTCTGAGACGCAGAGATTCTGAGACGCAGAGACACTGTGACACAGAAACACTGAGCAGCAGAGAATCTGAGACACAGAATCTCTGAGACGCAGAGACTCTGAGACGCAGAGACTCTGAGACGCAGAGACTCTGAGACGCAGAGACTCTGAGACGCAGAGACTCTGAGACGCAGAGACTCTGAGACGCAGAGGCACTGACACGCTGACACTGTGAGACGCTGAGACTCTGAGACGCAGAGTCACTGAGACGCAGAGACACTGAGACACTGAGACACAGAGACACTGAGACGCAGAGACACTGAGACACAAAGACTCTGAGACGCAGAGACACTGAGACGCGGAGACACTGAGACGCAGAGACACTGAGACGCAGAGACACTGAGACGCAAAGATTCTGAGACGCAGAGAAACTGAAAGGTAGAGACTCTGAGACGCAGAGATTCTGACAATCTGAGACGCAGAGACTCTGAGACGCAGAGACAATGAGACGCAGATACTCTGAGACGCAGACACTCTGAGAAGCAGAGACTCAGAGACGTAGAGACACAAAGACGCAGAGACTCTGAGATGCAGAGACACTGAGACGCAGAAACGCTGAGACGCAGAGACGCAGAGACTCTGAGACGCAGAGACACTGAGAGGCAGAGACCCTGAGACGCAGAGACACTGAGACGCATAGACCAAGAGACGCAGAGACGCTGAGACGCAGAGACTCTGAGACTCAGTGACAGTGAGTAGCAGAGACACTGAGACGCAGAGACTCTGAGACGCAGAGGCTCTGCCTCTCAGTGTCTCTGCTACTCTGAGACGCAGAGACTCTGAGAATCTGAGAAGCAGAGACTCTGAGACGCAGAAACACTGAGACGCAGAGACACTGAGACGCAGAGACACTGAGAGGCAGAGACTCTGGGATACAGAGACTCTGGGATACAGAGACTCTGAGACGCAGAGACTCTGAGACGCAGAGACTCTGAGACGCAGAGACACTCAGACGCAGAGACTCTGAGACGCAGAGACACTGAGACGCAGAGACACTGAGACGCAGACACTCTGAGAAGCAGAGACTCAGAGACGTAGAGACACAAAGACGCAGGGACTCTGAGACACGGAGACACTGAGACGCAGAAACGCTGAGACGCAGAGACGCAGAGACTCTGAGACGCAGAGACACTGAGAGGCAGAGACCCTGAGACGCAGAGACACTGAGACGCATAGACCAAGAGACGCAGAGACGTAGAGACGCAGTGATACTGAGTAGCAGCGACACTGAGACGCAGAGACTCTGAGACTCTGAGACTCAGAGACTCAGAGACACTGAGACACTGAGACGCAGAGACTCTGAGACTCAGAGACACTGAGACGCAGAGACTCTGAGACGCAGAGACACTCAGACGCAAAGACACTGAGAGGCAGAGACACTGAGAGGCAGAGACCCTGAGGCGCAGAGACACTGAGACGCATAGACCAAGAGACGCAGAGACGCTGAGACGCAGAGACTCTGAGACGCAGCGACTCTGAGACGCAGAGACTCTGAGACGCAGAGACTCTGAGACGCAGAGACTCTGAGACGCAGAGACACTGTGACACAGAAACACTGAGCCGCAGAGAATCTGAGACACAGAATCTCTGAGACGCAGAGTCACTGAGACGCAGAGACTCTGAGACGCAGAGACTCTGAGACGCAGAGACACTGTGACACAGAAACACTGAGCCGCAGAGAATCTGAGACACAGAATCTCTGAGACGCAGAGACTCTGAGACGCAGAGACTCTGAGACGCAGAGGCACTGACACGCTGACACTGTGAGACGCTGAGACTCTGAGACGCAGAGTCACTGAGACGCAGAGACACTGAGACACCGAGACACAGAGACACTGAGACGCAGAGACACTGAGACGCAAAGACTCTGAGACGCAGAGACACTGAGACACTGAGACGCGGAGACACTGAGACGCAGAGACACTGAGACGCAGAGACACTGAGACGCAAAGATTCTGAGACGCAGAGACACTGAGACGCAGAGAAACTGAAAGGTAGAGACTCTGAGACGCAGAGATTCTGACAATCTGAGACGCAGAGACTCTGAGACGCAGAGACACTGAGACGCAGATACTCTGAGACGCAGACACTCTGAGAAGCAGAGACTCAGAGACGTAGAGACACAAAGACGCAGAGACTCTGAGATGCAGAGACACTGAGATGCAGAAACGCTGAGACGCAGAGACGCAGAGACGCAGAGACTCTGAGACGCAGAGACACTGAGAGGCAGAGACCCTGAGACGCAGAGACACTGAGACGCATAGACCAAGAGACGCAGAGACGCTGAGACGCATAGACCAAGAGACGCAGAGACGCTGAGACGCAGAGACTCTGAGACGCAGAGACTCTGAGACGCAGAGACTCTGAGACGCAGAGACCCTGAGGCGCAGAGACACTGAGACGCATAGACCAAGAGACGCAGAGACGCTGAGACGCAGAGACTCTGAGACGCAGAGACTCTGAGACGCAGAGACTCTGAGACGCAGAGACACTGAGACGCAGAGTCACTGAGACGCAGAGACTCTGAGACGCAGAGACTCTGAGACGCAGAGACACTGAGAGGCAGAGACCCTGAGGCGCAGAGACACTGAGACGCATAGACCAAGAGACGCAGAGACGCTGAGACGCAGAGACTCTGAGACGCAGAGACTCTGAGACACAGAATCTCTGAGACGCAGAGACTCTGAGACGCAGAGACTCTGAGACGCAGAGACTCTGAGACGCAGAGACCCTGAGACGCAGAGACTCTGAGACGCAGAGACTCTGAGACGCAGAGACACTGAGAGGCAGAGACCCTGAGGCGCAGAGACACTGAGACGCATAGACCAAGAGACGCAGAGACGCTGAGACGCAGAGACTCTGAGACGCAGAGACTCTGAGACGCAGAGACTCTGAGACGCAGAGACACTGAGACGCAGAGTCACTGAGACGCAGAGACTCTGAGACGCAGAGACTCTGAGACGCAGAGACACTGAGAGGCAGAGACCCTGAGGCGCAGAGACACTGAGACGCATAGACCAAGAGACGCAGAGACGCTGAGACGCAGAGACTCTGAGACGCAGAGACTCTGAGACACAGAATCTCTGAGACGCAGAGACTCTGAGACGCAGAGACTCTGAGACGCAGAGACTCTGAGACGCAGAGACCCTGAGACGCAGAGACTCTGAGACGCAGAGACTCTGAGACGCAGAGACACTGAGAGGCAGAGACCCTGAGGCGCATAGACCAAGAGACGCAGAGACGCTGAGACGCAGAGACGCTGAGACGCAGAGACTCTGAGACGCAGAGACTCTGAGACGCAGAGACACTGAGACGCAGAGTCACTGAGACGCAGAGACTCTGAGACGCAGAGACTCTGAGACGCAGAGACACTGTGACACAGAAACACTGAGCCGCAGAGAATCTGAGACACAGAATCTCTGAGACGCAGAGTCACTGAGACGCAGAGACTCTGAGACGCAGAGACTCTGAGACGCAGAGACACTGTGACACAGAAACACTGAGCCGCAGAGAATCTGAGACACAGAATCTCTGAGACGCAGAGACTCTGAGACGCAGAGACTCTGAGACGCAGAGACTCTGAGACGCAGAGACTCTGAGACGCAGAGACTCTGAGACGCAGAGACTCTGAGACGCAGAGGCACTGACACGCTGACACTGTGAGACGCTGAGACTCTGAGACGCAGAGTCACTGAGACGCAGAGACACTGAGACACTGAGACGCAGAGACTCTGAGACGCAGAGACTCTGAGACGCAGAGACACTGAGAGGCAGAGACCCTGAGGCGCAGAGACACTGAGACGCATAGACCAAGAGACGCAGAGACGCTGAGACGCAGAGACTCTGAGACGCAGAGACTCTGAGACGCAGAGACTCTGAGACGCAGAGACTCTGAGACGCAGAGACTCTGAGACGCAGAGGCACTGACACGCTGACACTGTGAGACGCTGAGACTCTGAGACGCTGACACTGTGAGACGCTGAGACTCTGAGACGCAGAGTCACTGAGACGCAGAGACACTGAGACACTGAGACACAGAGACACTGAGACGCAGAGACACTGAGACACAAAGACTCTGAGACGCAGAGACACTGAGACGCGGAGACACTGAGACGCAGAGACACTGAGACGCAGAGACACTGAGACGCAGAGACTCTGAGACGCAGAGACTCTGAGACGCAGAGACCCTGAGACGCAGAGACTCTGAGACGCAGAGACTCTGAGACGCAGAGACACTGAGAGGCAGAGACCCTGAGGCGCATAGACCAAGAGACGCAGAGACGCTGAGACGCAGAGACGCTGAGACGCAGAGACTCTGAGACGCAGAGACTCTGAGACGCAGAGACACTGAGACGCAGAGTCACTGAGACGCAGAGACTCTGAGACGCAGAGACTCTGAGACGCAGAGACACTGTGACACAGAAACACTGAGCCGCAGAGAATCTGAGACACAGAATCTCTGAGACGCAGAGTCACTGAGACGCAGAGACTCTGAGACGCAGAGACTCTGAGACGCAGAGACACTGTGACACAGAAACACTGAGCCGCAGAGAATCTGAGACACAGAATCTCTGAGACGCAGAGACTCTGAGACGCAGAGACTCTGAGACGCAGAGACTCTGAGACGCAGAGACTCTGAGACGCAGAGACTCTGAGACGCAGAGGCACTGACACGCTGACACTGTGAGACGCTGAGACTCTGAGACGCAGAGTCACTGAGACGCAGAGACACTGAGACGCAGAGACTCTGAGACGCAGAGACTCTGAGACGCAGAGACACTGAGAGGCAGAGACCCTGAGGCGCAGAGACACTGAGACGCATAGACCAAGAGACGCAGAGACGCTGAGACGCAGAGACTCTGAGACGCAGAGACTCTGAGACGCAGAGACTCTGAGACGCAGAGACTCTGAGACGCAGAGACTCTGAGACGCAGAGGCACTGACACGCTGACACTGTGAGACGCTGAGACTCTGAGACGCTGACACTGTGAGACGCTGAGACTCTGAGACGCAGAGTCACTGAGACGCAGAGACACTGAGACACTGAGACACAGAGACACTGAGACGCAGAGACACTGAGACACAAAGACTCTGAGACGCAGAGACACTGAGACGCGGAGACACTGAGACGCAGAGACACTGAGACGCAGAGACACTGAGACGCAGAGACTCTGAGACGCAGAGACTCTGAGACGCAGAGACACTGAGAGGCAGAGACACTGAGAGGCAGAGACCCTGAGGCGCAGAGACACTGAGACGCATAGACCAAGAGACGCAGAGACGCTGAGACGCAGAGACTCTGAGACGCAGAGACTCTGAGACACAGAATCTCTGAGACGCAGAGACTCTGAGACGCAGAGACTCTGAGACGCAGAGACTCTGAGACGCAGAGGCACTGACACGCTGACACTGTGAGACGCTGAGACTCTGAGACGCTGACACTGTGAGACGCTGAGACTCTGAGACGCAGAGTCACTGAGACGCAGAGACACTGAGACACTGAGACACAGAGACACTGAGACGCAGAGACACTGAGACACAAAGACTCTGAGACGCAGAGACACTGAGACGCGGAGACACTGAGACGCAGAGACACTGAGACGCAGAGACACTGAGACGCAGAGACTCTGAGACGCAGAGACTCTGAGACGCAGAGACTCTGAGACGCAGAGACACTGAGAGGCAGAGACCCTGAGGCGCAGAGACACTGAGACGCATAGACCAAGAGACGCAGAGACGCTGAGACGCAGAGACTCTGAGACGCAGAGACTCTGAGACACAGAATCTCTGAGACGCAGAGACTCTGAGACGCAGAGACTCTGAGACGCAGAGACTCTGAGACGCAGAGACTCTGTGACGCAGAGACTCTGAGACGCAGAGGCACTGACACGCTGACACTGTGAGACGCTGCGACTCTGAGACGCAGAGTCACTGAGACGCAGAGACACTGAGACACTGAGACACAGAGACACTGAGACGCAGAGACACTGAGACACAAAGACTCTGAGACGCAGAGACACTGAGACGCGGAGACACTGAGACGCAGAGACACTGAGACGCAGAGACTCTGAGACGCAGAGACTCTGAGACGCAGAGACTCTGAGACGCAGAGACACTGAGAGGCAGAGACCCTGAGGCGCAGAGACACTGAGACGCATAGACCAAGAGACGCAGAGACGCTGAGACGCAGAGACTCTGAGACGCAGAGACTCTGAGACGCAGAGACTCTGAGACGCAGAGACCCTGAGACGCAGAGTCACTGAGACGCAGAGACTCTGAGACGCAGAGACTCTGAGACGCAGAGACACTGTGACACAGAAACACTGAGCCGCAGAGAATCTGAGACACAGAATCTCTGAGACGCAGAGTCACTGAGACGCAGAGACTCTGAGACGCAGAGACTCTGAGACGCAGAGACACTGTGACACAGAAACACTGAGCCGCAGAGAATCTGAGACACAGAATCTCTGAGACGCAGAGACTCTGAGACGCAGAGACTCTGAGACGCAGAGACTCTGAGACGCAGAGACTCTGAGACGCAGAGACTCTGAGACGCAGAGGCACTGACACGCTGACACTGTGAGACGCTGAGACTCTGAGACGCAGAGTCACTGAGACGCAGAGACACTGAGACACTGAGACACAGAGACACTGAGACGCAGAGACACTGAGACACAAAGACTCTGAGACGCAGAGACACTGAGACGCGGAGACACTGAGACGCAGAGACACTGAGACGCAGAGACACTGAGACGCAAAGATTCTGAGACGCAGAGAAACTGAAAGGTAGAGACTCTGAGACGCAGAGATTCTGACAATCTGAGACGCAGAGACTCTGAGACGCAGAGACAATGAGACGCAGATACTCTGAGACGCAGACACTCTGAGAAGCAGAGACTCAGAGACGTAGAGACACAAAGACGCAGAGACTCTGAGATGCAGAGACACTGAGACGCAGAAACGCTGAGACGCAGAGACGCAGAGACTCTGAGACGCAGAGACACTGAGAGGCAGAGACCCTGAGACGCAGAGACACTGAGACGCATAGACCAAGAGACGCAGAGACGCTGAGACGCAGAGACTCTGAGACTCAGTGACAGTGAGTAGCAGAGACACTGAGACGCAGAGACTCTGAGACGCAGAGGCTCTGCCTCTCAGTGTCTCTGCTACTCTGAGACGCAGAGACTCTGAGAATCTGAGAAGCAGAGACTCTGAGACGCAGAGACTCTGAGACGCAGAAACACTGAGACGCAGAGACACTGAGACGCAGAGACACTGAGAGGCAGAGACTCTGGGATACAGAGACTCTGAGACGCAGAGACTCTGAGACGCAGAGACTCTGAGACGCAGAGACACTCAGACGCAGAGACTCTGAGACGCAGAGACACTGAGACGCAGAGACACTGAGACGCAGACACTCTGAGAAGCAGAGACTCAGAGACGTAGAGACACAAAGACGCAGGGACTCTGAGACACGGAGACACTGAGACGCAGAAACGCTGAGACGCAGAGACGCAGAGACTCTGAGACGCAGAGACACTGAGAGGCAGAGACCCTGAGACGCAGAGACACTGAGACGCATAGACCAAGAGACGCAGAGACGTAGAGACGCAGTGATACTGAGTAGCAGCGACACTGAGACGCAGAGACTCTGAGACTCTGAGACTCAGAGACACTGAGACACTGAGACGCAGAGACTCTGAGACTCAGAGACACTGAGACGCAGAGACTCTGAGACGCAGAGACACTCAGACGCAAAGACACTGAGAGGCAGAGACACTGAGAGGCAGAGACCCTGAGGCGCAGAGACACTGAGACGCATAGACCAAGAGACGCAGAGACGCTGAGACGCAGAGACTCTGAGACGCAGCGACTCTGAGACGCAGAGACTCTGAGACGCAGAGACTCTGAGACGCAGAGACTCTGAGACGCAGAGACACTGTGACACAGAAACACTGAGCCGCAGAGAATCTGAGACACAGAATCTCTGAGACGCAGAGTCACTGAGACGCAGAGACTCTGAGACGCAGAGACTCTGAGACGCAGAGACACTGTGACACAGAAACACTGAGCCGCAGAGAATCTGAGACACAGAATCTCTGAGACGCAGAGACTCTGAGACGCAGAGACTCTGAGACGCAGAGGCACTGACACGCTGACACTGTGAGACGCTGAGACTCTGAGACGCAGAGTCACTGAGACGCAGAGACACTGAGACACCGAGACACAGAGACACTGAGACGCAGAGACACTGAGACGCAAAGACTCTGAGACGCAGAGACACTGAGACACTGAGACGCGGAGACACTGAGACGCAGAGACACTGAGACGCAGAGACACTGAGACGCAAAGATTCTGAGACGCAGAGACACTGAGACGCAGAGAAACTGAAAGGTAGAGACTCTGAGACGCAGAGATTCTGACAATCTGAGACGCAGAGACTCTGAGACGCAGAGACACTGAGACGCAGATACTCTGAGACGCAGACACTCTGAGAAGCAGAGACTCAGAGACGTAGAGACACAAAGACGCAGAGACTCTGAGATGCAGAGACACTGAGATGCAGAAACGCTGAGACGCAGAGACGCAGAGACGCAGAGACTCTGAGACGCAGAGACACTGAGAGGCAGAGACCCTGAGACGCAGAGACACTGAGACGCATAGACCAAGAGACGCAGAGACGCTGAGACGCAGAGACTCTGAGACTCAGAGACTCAGTGACAGTGAGTAGCAGAGACACTGAGACGCAGAGACTCTGAGACGCAGAGGCTCTGCCTCTCAGTGTCTCTGCTACTCTGAGACGCAGAGACTCTGAGAATCTGAGAAGCAGAGACTCTGAGACGCAGAGACTCTGAGACGCAGAAACACTGAGACGCAGAGACTCTGAGACGCAGAGACACTCAGACGCAGAGACTCTGAGACGCAGAGACACTGAGACGCAGAGACACTGAGACGCAGACACTCTGAGAAGCAGAGACTCAGAGACGTAGAGACACAAAGACGCAGGGACTCTGAGACACGGAGACACTGAGACGCAGAAACGCTGAGACGCAGAGACGCAGAGACTCTGAGACGCAGAGACACTGAGAGGCAGAGACCCTGAGACGCAGAGACACTGAGACGCATAGACCAAGAGACGCAGAGACGTAGAGACGCAGTGATACTGAGTAGCAGCGACACTGAGACGCAGAGACTCTGAGACTCAGAGACACTGAGACACTGAGACGCAGAGACTCTGAGACTCAGAGACACTGAGACGCAGAGACTCTGAGATGCAGAGACACTCAGACGCAAAGACACTGAGACGCAGAGTCACTGAGACGCAGAGACTCTGAGACGCAGAGACTCTGAGACGCAGAGACTCTGAGACGCAGAGACACTCAGACGCAAAGTCACTGAGACGCAGAGTCACTGAGACGCAGAGACTCTGAGACGCAGAGACTCTGAGACGCAGAGACACTGAGAGGCAGAGACCCTGAGGCGCAGAGACACTGAGACGCATAGACCAAGAGACGCAGAGACGCTGAGACGCAGAGACTCTGAGACGCAGAGACTCTGAGACGCAGAGACTCTGAGACGCAGAGACACTCAGACGCAAAGTCACTGAGACGCAGAGTCACTGAGACGCAGAGACTCTGAGACGCAGAGACTCTGAGACGCAGAGACACTGAGAGGCAGAGACCATGAGGCGCAGAGACACTGAGACGCATAGACCAAGAGACGCAGAGACGCTGAGACGCAGAGACTCTGAGACGCAGAGACTCTGAGACGCAGAGACTCTGAGACGCAGAGACACTCAGACGCAAAGTCACTGAGACGCAGAGTCACTGAGACGCAGAGACTCTGAGACGCAGAGACTCTGAGACGCAGAGACACTGAGAGGCAGAGACCCTGAGGCGCAGAGACACTGAGACGCATAGACCAAGAGACGCAGAGACGCTGAGACGCAGAGACTCTGAGACGCAGAGACTCTGAGACGCAGAGACTCTGAGACGCAGAGACTCTGAGACGCAGAGACACTGTGACACAGAAACACTGAGCCGCAGAGAATCTGAGACACAGAATCTCTGAGACGCAGAGTCACTGAGACGCAGAGACTCTGAGACGCAGAGACTCTGAGACGCAGAGACACTGTGACACAGAAACACTGAGCCGCAGAGAATCTGAGACACAGAATCTCTGAGACGCAGAGACTCTGAGACGCAGAGACTCTGAGACGCAGAGACTCTGAGACGCAGAGACTCTGAGACGCAGAGAGTCTGAGACGCAGAGACTCTGAGACGCAGAGGCACTGACACGCTGACACTGTGAGACGCTGAGACTCTGAGACGCAGAGTCACTGAGACGCAGAGACACTGAGACACTGAGACACTGAGCCGCAGAGAATCTGAGACACAGAATCTCTGAGACGCAGAGACTCTGAGACGCAGAGACTCTGAGACGCAGAGACTCTGAGACGCAGAGAGTCTGAGACGCAGAGACTCTGAGACGCAGAGGCACTGACACGCTGACACTGTGAGACGCTGAGACTCTGAGACGCAGAGTCACTGAGACGCAGAGACACTGAGACACTGAGACACTGAGACACAGAGACACTGAGACGCAGAGACACTGAGACGCAAAGACTCTGAGACACTGAGACACTGAGAGGCAGAGACCCTGAGACGCAGAGACACTGAGACGCATAGACCAAGAGACGCAGAGACGCTGAGACGCAGAGACTCTGAGACTCAGAGACTCAGTGACAGTGAGTAGCAGAGACACTGAGACGCAGAGACTCTGAGACGCAGAGGCTCTGCCTCTCAGTGTCTCTGCTACTCTGAGACGCAGAGACTCTGAGAATCTGAGAAGCAGAGACTCTGAGACGCAGAGACTCTGAGACGCAGAAACACTGAGACGCAGAGACACTGAGACGCAGAGACACTGAGAGGCAGAGACTCTGGGATACAGAGACTCTGAGACGCAGAGACTCTGAGACGCAGAGACACTCAGACGCAGAGACTCTGAGACGCAGAGACACTGAGACGCAGAGACACTGAGACGCAGACACTCTGAGAAGCAGAGACTCAGAGACGTAGAGACACAAAGACGCAGGGACTCTGAGACACGGAGACACTGAGACGCAGAGACACTGAGAGGCAGAGACCCTGAGGCGCAGAGACACTGAGACGCATAGACCAAGAGACGCAGAGACGCTGAGACGCAGAGACTCTGAGACGCAGAGACTCTGAGACGCAGAGACTCTGAGACGCAGAGACTCTGAGACGCAGAGACTCTGAGACGCAGAGACTCTGAGACGCAGAGACTCTGAGACGCAGAGACACTGTGACACAGAAACACTGAGCCGCAGAGAATCTGAGACACAGAATCTCTGAGACGCAGAGTCACTGAGACGCAGAGACTCTGAGACGCAGAGACACTGTGACACAGAAACACTGAGCCGCAGAGAATCTGAGACACAGAATCTCTGAGACGCAGAGACTCTGAGACGCAGAGACTCTGAGACGCAGAGAGTCTGAGACGCAGAGACTCTGAGACGCAGAGGCACTGACACGCTGACACTGTGAGACGCTGAGACTCTGAGACGCAGAGTCACTGAGACGCAGAGACACTGAGACACCGAGACACAGAGACACTGAGACGCAGAGACACTGAGACGCAAAGACTCTGAGACGCAGAGACACTGAGACACTGAGACGCGGAGACACTGAGACGCAGAGACACTGAGACGCAAAGATTCTGAGACGCAGAGACACTGAGACGCAGAGAAACTGAAAGGTAGAGACTCTGAGACGCAGAGATTCTGACAATCTGAGACGCAGAGACTCTGAGACGCAGAGACACTGAGACGCAGATACTCTGAGACGCAGACACTCTGAGAAGCAGAGACTCAGAGACGTAGAGACACAAAGACGCAGAGACTCTGAGATGCAGAGACACTGAGATGCAGAAACGCTGAGACGCAGAGACGCAGAGACGCAGAGACTCTGAGACGCAGAGACACTGAGAGGCAGAGACCCTGAGACGCAGAGACACTGAGACGCATAGACCAAGAGACGCAGAGACGCTGAGACGCAGAGACTCTGAGACTCAGAGACTCAGTGACAGTGAGTAGCAGAGACACTGAGACGCAGAGACTCTGAGACGCAGAGGCTCTGCCTCTCAGTGTCTCTGCTACTCTGAGACGCAGAGACTCTGAGAATCTGAGAAGCAGAGACTCTGAGACGCAGAGACTCTGAGACGCAGAAACACTGAGACGCAGAGACACTGAGACGCAGAGACACTGAGAGGCAGAGACTCTGGGATACAGAGACTCTGAGACGCAGAGACTCTGAGACGCAGAGACACTCAGACGCAGAGACTCTGAGACGCAGAGACCCTGAGGCGCAGAGACACTGAGACGCATAGACCAAGAGACGCAGAGACGCTGAGACGCAGAGACTCTGAGACGCAGAGACTCTGAGACGCAGAGACTCTGAGACGCAGAGACACTGTGACACAGAAACACTGAGCCGCAGAGAATCTGAGACACAGAATCTCTGAGACGCAGAGTCACTGAGACGCAGAGACTCTGAGACGCAGAGACTCTGAGACGCAGAGACACTGTGACACAGAAACACTGAGCCGCAGAGAATCTGAGACACAGAATCTCTGAGACGCAGAGACTCTGAGACGCAGAGACTCTGAGACGCAGAGACTCTGAGACGCAGAGAGTCTGAGACGCAGAGACTCTGAGACGCAGAGGCACTGACACGCTGACACTGTGAGACGCTGAGACTCTGAGACGCAGAGTCACTGAGACGCAGAGACACTGAGACACTGAGACACTGAGCCGCAGAGAATCTGAGACACAGAATCTCTGAGACGCAGAGACTCTGAGACGCAGAGACTCTGAGACGCAGAGACTCTGAGACGCAGAGAGTCTGAGACGCAGAGACTCTGAGACGCAGAGGCACTGACACGCTGACACTGTGAGACGCTGAGACTCTGAGACGCAGAGTCACTGAGACGCAGAGACACTGAGACACTGAGACACTGAGACACAGAGACACTGAGACGCAGAGACACTGAGACGCAAAGACTCTGAGACACTGAGACACTGAGAGGCAGAGACCCTGAGACGCAGAGACACTGAGACGCATAGACCAAGAGACGCAGAGACGCTGAGACGCAGAGACTCTGAGACTCAGAGACTCAGTGACAGTGAGTAGCAGAGACACTGAGACGCAGAGACTCTGAGACGCAGAGGCTCTGCCTCTCAGTGTCTCTGCTACTCTGAGACGCAGAGACTCTGAGAATCTGAGAAGCAGAGACTCTGAGACGCAGAGACTCTGAGACGCAGAAACACTGAGACGCAGAGACACTGAGACGCAGAGACACTGAGAGGCAGAGACTCTGGGATACAGAGACTCTGAGACGCAGAGACTCTGAGACGCAGAGACACTCAGACGCAGAGACTCTGAGACGCAGAGACACTGAGACGCAGAGACACTGAGACGCAGACACTCTGAGAAGCAGAGACTCAGAGACGTAGAGACACAAAGACGCAGGGACTCTGAGACACGGAGACACTGAGACGCAGAGACACTGAGAGGCAGAGACCCTGAGGCGCAGAGACACTGAGACGCATAGACCAAGAGACGCAGAGACGCTGAGACGCAGAGACTCTGAGACGCAGAGACTCTGAGACGCAGAGACTCTGAGACGCAGAGACTCTGAGACGCAGAGACTCTGAGACGCAGAGACTCTGAGACGCAGAGACACTGTGACACAGAAACACTGAGCCGCAGAGAATCTGAGACACAGAATCTCTGAGACGCAGAGTCACTGAGACGCAGAGACTCTGAGACGCAGAGACACTGTGACACAGAAACACTGAGCCGCAGAGAATCTGAGACACAGAATCTCTGAGACGCAGAGACTCTGAGACGCAGAGACTCTGAGACGCAGAGAGTCTGAGACGCAGAGACTCTGAGACGCAGAGGCACTGACACGCTGACACTGTGAGACGCTGAGACTCTGAGACGCAGAGTCACTGAGACGCAGAGACACTGAGACACCGAGACACAGAGACACTGAGACGCAGAGACACTGAGACGCAAAGACTCTGAGACGCAGAGACACTGAGACACTGAGACGCGGAGACACTGAGACGCAGAGACACTGAGACGCAGAGACACTGAGACGCAAAGATTCTGAGACGCAGAGACATTGAGACGCAGAGAAACTGAAAGGTAGAGACTCTGAGACGCAGAGATTCTGACAATCTGAGACGCAGAGACTCTGAGACGCAGAGACACTGAGACGCAGATACTCTGAGACGCAGACACTCTGAGAAGCAGAGACTCAGAGACGTAGAGACACAAAGACGCAGAGACTCTGAGATGCAGAGACACTGAGATGCAGAAACGCTGAGACGCAGAGACGCAGAGACGCAGAGACTCTGAGACGCAGAGACACTGAGAGGCAGAGACCCTGAGACGCAGAGACACTGAGACGCATAGACCAAGAGACGCAGAGACGCTGAGACGCAGAGACTCTGAGACTCAGAGACTCAGTGACAGTGAGTAGCAGAGACACTGAGACGCAGAGACTCTGAGACGCAGAGGCTCTGCCTCTCAGTGTCTCTGCTACTCTGAGACGCAGAGACTCTGAGAATCTGAGAAGCAGAGACTCTGAGACGCAGAGACTCTGAGACGCAGAAACACTGAGACGCAGAGACTCTGAGACGCAGAGACACTCAGACGCAGAGACTCTGAGACGCAGAGACACTGAGACGCAGAGACACTGAGACGCAGACACTCTGAGAAGCAGAGACTCAGAGACGTAGAGACACAAAGACGCAGGGACTCTGAGACACGGAGACACTGAGACGCAGAAACGCTGAGACGCAGAGACGCAGAGACTCTGAGACGCAGAGACACTGAGAGGCAGAGACCCTGAGACGCAGAGACACTGAGACGCATAGACCAAGAGACGCAGAGACGTAGAGACGCAGTGATACTGAGTAGCAGCGACACTGAGACGCAGAGACTCTGAGACTCTGAGACTCAGAGACACTGAGACACTGAGACGCAGAGACTCTGAGACTCTGAGACTCAGAGACACTGAGACGCAGAGACTCTGAGACGCAGAGACACTCAGACGCAAAGACACTGAGACGCAGAGTCACTGAGACGCAGAGACTCTGAGACGCAGAGACTCTGAGACGCAGAGACTCTGAGACGCAGAGACACTCAGACGCAAAGTCACTGAGACGCAGAGTCACTGAGACGCAGAGACTCTGAGACGCAGAGACTCTGAGACGCAGAGACACTGAGAGGCAGAGACCCTGAGGCGCAGAGACACTGAGACGCATAGACCAAGAGACGCAGAGACGCTGAGACGCAGAGACTCTGAGACGCAGAGACTCTGAGACGCAGAGACTCTGAGACGCAGAGACACTGTGACACAGAAACACTGAGCCGCAGAGAATCTGAGACACAGAATCTCTGAGACGCAGAGTCACTGAGACGCAGAGACTCTGAGACGCAGAGACTCTGAGACGCAGAGACACTGTGACACAGAAACACTGAGCCGCAGAGAATCTGAGACACAGAATCTCTGAGACGCAGAGACTCTGAGACGCAGAGACTCTGAGACGCAGAGACTCTGAGACGCAGAGAGTCTGAGACGCAGAGACTCTGAGACGCAGAGGCACTGACACGCTGACACTGTGAGACGCTGAGACTCTGAGACGCAGAGTCACTGAGACGCAGAGACACTGAGACACTGAGACACTGAGCCGCAGAGAATCTGAGACACAGAATCTCTGAGACGCAGAGACTCTGAGACGCAGAGACTCTGAGACGCAGAGACTCTGAGACGCAGAGAGTCTGAGACGCAGAGACTCTGAGACGCAGAGGCACTGACACGCTGACACTGTGAGACGCTGAGACTCTGAGACGCAGAGTCACTGAGACGCAGAGACACTGAGACACTGAGACACTGAGACACTGAGACACTGAGACACTGAGACGCAGAGACACTGAGACGCAAAGACTCTGAGACACTGAGACACTGAGAGGCAGAGACCCTGAGACGCAGAGACACTGAGACGCATAGACCAAGAGACGCAGAGACGCTGAGACGCAGAGACTCTGAGACTCAGAGACTCAGTGACAGTGAGTAGCAGAGACACTGAGACGCAGAGACTCTGAGACGCAGAGGCTCTGCCTCTCAGTGTCTCTGCTACTCTGAGACGCAGAGACTCTGAGAATCTGAGAAGCAGAGACTCTGAGACGCAGAGACTCTGAGACGCAGAAACACTGAGACGCAGAGACACTGAGACGCAGAGACACTGAGAGGCAGAGACTCTGGGATACAGAGACTCTGAGACGCAGAGACTCTGAGACGCAGAGACACTCAGACGCAGAGACTCTGAGACGCAGAGACACTGAGACGCAGAGACACTGAGACGCAGACACTCTGAGAAGCAGAGACTCAGAGACGTAGAGACACAAAGACGCAGGGACTCTGAGACACGGAGACACTGAGACGCAGAAACGCTGAGACGCAGAGACGCAGAGACTCTGAGACGCAGAGACACTGAGAGGCAGAGACCCTGAGACACAGAGACACTGAGACGCATAGACCAAGAGACGCAGAGACGTAGAGACGCAGTGATACTGAGTAGCAGCGACACTGAGACGCAGAGACTCTGAGACTCAGAGACACTGAGACACTGAGACGCAGAGACTCTGAGACTCAGAGACACTGAGACGCAGAGACTCTGAGACGCAGAGACACTCAGACGCAAAGACACTGAGACGCAGAGTCACTGAGACGCAGAGACTCTGAGACGCAGAGACTCTGAGACGCAGAGACTCTGAGACGCAGAGACACTCAGACGCAAAGTCACTGAGACGCAGAGTCACTGAGACGCAGAGACTCTGAGACGCAGAGACACTGAGAGGCAGAGACCCTGAGGCGCAGAGACACTGAGACGCATAGACCAAGAGACGCAGAGACGCTGAGACGCAGAGACTCTGAGACGCAGTGACACTGAGTAGCAGAGACACTGAGACGCAGAGACTCTGAGACGCAGAGGCTCTGCCTCTCAGTGTCTCTGCTACTCTGAGACGCAGAGACTCTGAGAATCTGAGAAGCAGAGACTCTGAGACGCAGAGACTCTGAGACGCAGAAACACTGAGACGCACAGACACTGAGACGCAGAATCACTGAGAGACAGAGACCCTGAGACGCAGAGAATCTGAGACGCAGAGACTCTGAGACGCAGAGACACTGAGACTCAGAGACACTGAGACACAGAGACACTCACACAGAGAATCTGAGACGCAGAGACTCTGAGACGCAGGGACACTCAGACGCAGAGAAACTAAGACGCTGAGACTCTGAGACGCAGAGACATTGAGACACTGAGATGCATAGACTCGAAGACGCAGAGACACTGAGACGCAGAGAAACTGAGATGCAGAGACAGTGAGACGCGGAGACACTGAGACGCAGAGACTCTGAGATGCAGAGACACTGACACGCAGACACTCTGAGATGCTGAGGCTCTGAGACGCAGAGACACTGAGACGCAGAGATGCAGAGACACTGAGGCGCAGAGACACTGAGACGCAGAGACACTGAGAGCAGAGACTCTGAGACGCAGAGAAATTAAGACGAAGAGACTCAGTCGCAGAGACTCTGAGACTCTGAGACGCAGAGACACAGAGACGCAGAGTTGCACAGACACTGAGACACAGAGACACTGAGACGCAGAGACACTGAGACGCAGAGTCACTGAGACGCAGAGTCACTGAGACGCAGAGACTCTGAGACGCAGAGACACTGAGACGCAGAGACACTGAGACGCAGAGACACTGAGACGCAGAGACACTGAGACACAGAGTCACTGAGACGCAGAGTCACTAGACGCAGAGACACTGAGACGCAGAGACACTGAGACGCAGAGACACTGAGACGCAGAGACACTGAGACGCAGAGTCACTGAGACGCAGAGACTCTGAGACGCAGAGACACTGAGACGCAGAGACACTGAGACGCAGAGACACTTAGACACTGAGACACTTAGACACTGAGACGCAGAGACTCTGACACACAGAGACACTGACAGGCAGAGACTCTGAGATACAGAGACACTGAGATGCAGAGACTCTGAGAATCTGAGACGCAGAGACTCTGAGACGCAGAGACACTGAGACGCAGAGATGCAGAGACACTGAGGCGCAGAGACACTGAGACGCAGAGTCTCTGAGACGCAGAGACACTGAGATGCAGAGACTCTGAGACGCAGAGACTCTGAGACGCAGAGACACTGAGACGCAGAGACACTGAGACGCAGAGACACTGCGACGCAGAGACACTGAGACGCAGAAAAACTGAGATGCAGAGCCTCTCAGAATCTGAGGCGCAGAGACGCTGAGACGCAGAGACACTGAGACGCAGATAAACTGAGATGCAGAGCCTCTCAGAATCTGAGGCGCAGAGACACTGAGACGCAGAGACTCTGAGATGCAGAGACTCTGAGATGCAGAGACAGTGTGACGCAGAGACACTGAGACACAGAGACACTGAGACTGAGAGTCACTGAGACGCAGATTCACTGAGATGCAGAGACTCTGAGACGCAGAGACTCTAAGACGCAGAGACTCTGAGACGCAGAGACTCTGAGATCCAGAGACACAGAGGCGCAGAGTCACTCGGACGCAGCGACACTGAGACGCAGAGACTATGGGACGCAGAGACACTGATACGCAGAGATGCAGAGACACTGAGACTCGGGGATGCAGAGACGCTGAGACACTGAGACACAGAGACTCTGAGACGCAGAGAATCTGAGACGCAGAGACTCGGGGACGCAGAGACACTGAGACGCAGAGACACTCCGTCGCAGAGACACTCCGACGCAGAGACACTCCGACACAGAGACACTGAGACGCAGAAACTCTGAGACGCAGAAACTCTGAGACGCAGAAACTCTGAGACGCAGACACTCTGAGACGCAGACACTCTGTGTCGCAGAGACTGTGAGACGTAGAGACTCCGTGACACAGAGGCACTGAGACGCAGAGACTCTGAGAGGCAGAGACTCTGAGACGCACAGACACTAAGACGCAGAGACTCTGATACGCTGAGATGCAGAGACTCTGAGACGCAGAGACACTGACATGCAGAGACTCTGAGACGCAGAGACCCTGAGAATCAGAGACCCTGAGACGCAGAGACCCTGAGACGTAGAGACGCTGAGACGCAGAGACTCTGAGATGCAGTGACACTGAGTAGCAGAGACACTAAGACGCAGAGACTCTGAGACGCAGTGACACTGAGACGCAGGGACACACAGACGCAGAGCCTCTGAGAGGCAGACACCCTGAGACACTGAGACACTGAGACGCAGAGACAGAGAGACACGGAGACACTGAGACGCAGAGACAGTGAGACACGGAGACACTGAGACGCAGAGACAGTGAGACGCGGAGACGCAGAGACACTGAGTGGCAGAGACTCTGAGACACAGAGACACTGAGACACAGAGACACTGAGACACAGAGACACAGAGACGCTGAGACACTGAGACACTGAGACACAGAGACTCTGAAACGCAGAGACTCTGTGACACAGAAACACTGAGCCGCAGAGAATCTGAGACACAGAATCTCTGAGACGCAGAGTCACTGAGACGCAGAGACTCTGAGACGCAGAGACTCTGAGACGCAGAGACACTGTGACACAGAAACACTGAGCCGCAGAGAATCTGAGACACAGAATCTCTGAGACGCAGAGTCACTGAGACGCAGAGACTCTGAGACGCAGAGACTCTGAGACGCAGAGACACTGTGACACAGAAACACTGAGCCGCAGAGAATCTGAGACACAGAATCTCTGAGACGCAGAGACTCTGAGACGCAGAGACTCTGAGACGCAGAGAGTCTGAGACGCAGAGACTCTGAGACGCAGAGGCACTGACACGCTGACACTGTGAGACGCTGAGACTCTGAGACGCAGAGTCACTGAGACGCAGAGACACTGAGACACTGAGACACAGAGACACTGAGACGCAGAGACACTGAGACGCAAAGACTCTGAGACGCAGAGACACTGAGACGCGGAGACACTGAGACGCAGAGACACTGAGACGCAGAGACACTGAGACGCAAAGATTCTGAGACGCAGAGACACTGAGACGCAGAGAAACTGAAAGGTAGAGACTCTGAGACGCAGAGATTCTGACAATCTGAGACGCAGAGACTCTGAGACGCAGAGACACTGAGACGCAGATACTCTGAGACGCAGACACTCTGAGAAGCAGAGACTCAGAGACGTAGAGACACAAAGACGCAGAGACTCTGAGATGCAGAGACACTGAGACGCAGAAACGCTGAGACGCAGAGACGCAGAGACGCAGAGACGCTGAGACGCAGAGACTCTGAGACTCAGTGACAGTGAGTAGCAGAGACACTGAGACGCAGAGACTCTGAGACGCAGAGGCTCTGCCTCTCAGTGTCTCTGCTACTCTGAGACGCAGAGACTCTGAGAATCTGAGAAGCAGAGACTCTGAGACGCAGAGACTCTGAGACGCAGAAACACTGAGACGCAGAGACACTGAGACGCAGAGACACTGAGAGGCAGAGACTCTGGGATACAGAGACTCTGAGACGCAGAGACTCTGAGACGCAGAGACACTCAGACGCAGAGACTCTGAGACGCAGAGACACTGAGACGCAGAGACACTGAGACGCAGACACTCTGAGAAGCAGAGACTCAGAGACGTAGAGACACAAAGACGCAGGGACTCTGAGACACGGAGACACTGAGACGCAGAAACGCTGAGACGCAGAGACGCAGAGACTCTGAGACGCAGAGACACTGAGAGGCAGAGACCCTGAGACGCAGAGACACTGAGACGCATAGACCAAGAGACGCAGAGACGTAGAGACGCAGTGATACTGAGTAGCAGCGACACTGAGACGCAGAGACTCTGAGACTCAGAGACACTGAGACACTGAGACGCAGAGACTCTGAGACTCAGAGACACTGAGACGCAAAGACTCTGAGACGCAGAGACACTGAGACGCAAAGACACTGAGACGCAGAGTCACTGAGACGCAGAGACTCTGAGACGCAGAGACTCTGAGACGCAGAGACTCTGAGACGCAGAGACACTCAGACGCAAAGTCACTGAGACGCAGAGTCACTGAGACGCAGAGACTCTGAGACGCAGTGACTCTGAGACGCAGAGACTCTGAGACGCAGAGACACTGAGAGGCAGAGACCCTGAGGCGCAGAGACACTGAGACGCATAGACCAAGAGACGCAGAGACGCTGAGACGCAGAGACTCTGAGACGCAGTGACACTGAGTAGCAGAGACACTGAGACGCAGAGACTCTGAGACGCAGAGGCTCTGCCTCTCAGTGTCTCTGCTACTCTGAGACGCAGAGACTCTGAGAATCTGAGAAGCAGAGACTCTGAGACGCAGAGACTCTGAGACGCAGAAACACTGAGACGCACAGACACTGAGACGCAGAGCCACTGAGAGACAGAGACCCTGAGACGCAGAGAATCTGAGACGCAGAGACTCTGAGACGCAGAGACACTGAGACTCAGAGACACTGAGACACAGAGACACTCACACAGAGAATCTGAGACGCAGAGACTCTGAGACGCAGGGACACTCAGACGCAGAGAAACTAAGACGCTGAGACTCTGAGACGCAGAGACACTGAGACACTGAGATGCATAGACTCGAAGACGCAGAGACACTGAGACGCAGAGAAACTGAAATGCAGAGACAGTGAGACGCGGAGACACTGAGACGCAGAGACTCTGAGATGCAGAGACACTGACACGCAGACACTCTGAGATGCTGAGGCTCTGAGACGCAGAGACACTGAGACGCAGAGATGCAGAGACACTGAGGCGCAGAGACACTGAGACGCAGAGTCTCTGAGACGCAGAGACACTGAGATGCAGAGACTCTGAGACGCAGAGACTCTGAGACGCAGAGACACTGAGACGCAGAGACACTGAGACGCAGAGACACTGAGACGCAGAAAAACTGAGATGCAGAGCCTCTCAGAATCTGAGGCGCAGAGACTCTGAGACGCAGAGACACTGAGACGCAGTGACACTGAGTAGCACAGACACTGACACGCAGACACTCTGAGGCGCTGAGACTCTGAGACGCAGAATCTCTGAGACGCAGAGACACTGAGACGCAGAGACTCTGAGATGCAGAGACTCTGAGATGCAGAGACAGTGTGACGCAGAGACACTGAGACACAGAGACACTGAGACTGAGAGTCACTGAGACGCAGATTCACTGAGATGCAGAGACACTGAGACGCAGAGACTCTAAGACGCAGAGACTCTAAGACGCAGAGACTCTGAGACGCAGAGACTCTGAGATCCAGAGACACAGAGGCGCAGAGTCACTCGGACGCAGCGACACTGAGACGCAGAGACTATGGGACACAGAGACACTGAGACGCAGAGATGCAGAGACACTGAGACTCGGGGATGCAGAGACGCTGAGACACTGAGACACAGAGACTCTGAGACGCAGAGACTCTGAGACACAGAGACTCTGTGACGCAGAGAATCTGAGACGCAGAGACTCGGGGACGCAGAGACACTGAGACGCAGAGACACTCCGACGCAGAGACACTCCGACGCAGAGACACTCCGATACAGAGACACTGAGACGCAGACACTCTGAGACGCAGACACTCTGTGTCGCAGAGACTGTGAGACGTAGAGACTCCGTGACACAGAGGCACTGAGACGCAGAGACTCTGAGAAGCAGAGACTCTGAGACGCATAGACACTGACACGCAGAGACTCTGAGACGCAGACATCCTGAGATGCAGAGACCCTGAGACGCAGAGACCCTGAGACGTAGAGACGCTGAGACGCAGAGACTCTGAGATGCAGTGACACTGAGTAGCAGAGACACTAAGACGCAGAGACTCTGAGACGCAGTGACACTGAGACGCAGGGACACTCAGACGCAGAGCCTCTGAGAGGCAGACACCCTGAGACACTGAGACGCAGAGACAGTGAGACACGGAGACACTGAGACGCAGAGACAGTGAGACGCGGAGACGCAGAGACACTGAGTGGCAGAGACTCTGAGACACAGAGACACTGAGACACAGAGACACTGAGACACTGAGACGCAGAGACACTGAGACGCAAAGACTCTGAGACGCAGAGACACTGAGACGCGGAGACACTGAGACGCAGAGACACTGAGACGCAGAGACACTGAGACGCAGAGACACTGAGACGCAGAGACACGGAGACGGGGAGACACTGAGACGCAAAGACTCTGAGACGCAGAGACTCTGAGACGCAGAGACACTGAGACGCAAAGACTCTGAGACGCAGAGACACTGAGACACTGAGACACTGAGACACTGAGACACTGAGACTCTGAGACGCAGAGACACTGAGACGCAAAGTCTCTGAGACGCAGAGACTCTGAGACGCAGAGACACTGAGACGCAAAGACTCTGAGACGCAGAGACACTGAGACGCGGAGACACTGAGACGCAGAGACACTGAGACGCAGAGACACTGAGACGCAGAGACACTGAGACGCAAAGATTCTGAGACGCAGAGACACTGAGACGCAGAGAAACTGAAAGGTAGAGACTCTGAGACGCAGAGACTCTGAGACGCAGAGACTCTGAGACGCAGAGACACTCAGACGCAGAGACTCTGAGACGCAGAGACACTGAGACGCAGATACTCTGAGACGCAGACACTCTGAGAAGCAGAGACTCAGAGACGTAGAGACACAAAGACGCAGAGACTCTGAGATGCAGAGACACTGAGACGCAGAAACGCTGAGACGCAGAGACGCAGAGACTCTGAGACGCAGAGACACTGAGACGTATAGACCAAGAGACGCAGAGACGTAGAGACGCAGTGATACTGAGTAGCAGCGACACTGAGACGCAGAGACTCTGAGACTCAGAGACACTGAGACGCAGAGACTCTGAGACGCAGAGACATTCAGACGCAGAGTCACTGAGACGCAGAGGCTCTGAGACGCAGAGGCTCTGAGACGCAGAGACTCTGAGACGCAGAGACTCTGAGACGCAGAGACACTGAGAGGCAGAGACCCTGAGACGCAGAGACACTGAGACGCATAGACTCTGAGACGCAGAGACACTGAGAGGCAGAGACCCTGAGGCGCAGAGACACTGAGACGCATAGACCAAGAGACGCAGAGACGCTGAGACGCAGAGACTCTGAGACGCAGTGACACTGAGTAGCAGAGACACTGAGACGCAGAGACTCTGAGACGCAGAGGCTCTGCCTCTCAGTGTCTCTGCTACTCTGAGACGCAGAGACTCTGAGAATCTGAGAAGCAGAGACTCTGAGACGCAGAGACTCTGAGACGCAGAAACACTGAGACGCACAGACACTGAGACGCAGAGCCACTGAGAGACAGAGACCCTGAGACGCAGAGAATCTGAGACGCAGAGACTCTGAGACGCAGAGACACTGAGACTCAGAGACACTGAGACACAGAGACACTCACACAGAGAATCTGAGACGCAGAGACTCTGAGACGCAGGGACACTCAGACGCAGAGAAACTAAGACGCTGAGACTCTGAGACGCAGAGACACTGAGACACTGAGATGCATAGACTCGAAGACGCAGAGACACTGAGACGCAGAGAAACTGAAATGCAGAGACAGTGAGACGCGGAGACACTGAGACGCAGAGACTCTGAGATGCAGAGACACTGACACGCAGACACTCTGAGATGCTGAGGCTCTGAGACGCAGAGACACTGAGACGCAGAGATGCAGAGACACTGAGGCGCAGAGACACTGAGACGCAGAGTCTCTGAGACGCAGAGACACTGAGATGCAGAGACTCTGAGACGCAGAGACTCTGAGACGCAGAGACACTGAGACGCAGAGACACTGAGACGCAGAGACACTGAGACGCAGAAAAACTGAGATGCAGAGCCTCTCAGAATCTGAGGCGCAGAGACTCTGAGACGCAGAGACACTGAGACGCAGTGACACTGAGTAGCACAGACACTGACACGCAGACACTCTGAGGCGCTGAGACTCTGAGACGCAGAATCTCTGAGACGCAGAGACACTGAGACGCAGAGACTCTGAGATGCAGAGACTCTGAGATGCAGAGACAGTGTGACGCAGAGACACTGAGACACAGAGACACTGAGACTGAGAGTCACTGAGACGCAGATTCACTGAGATGCAGAGACACTGAGACGCAGAGACTCTAAGACGCAGAGACTCTAAGACGCAGAGACTCTGAGACGCAGAGACTCTGAGATCCAGAGACACAGAGGCGCAGAGTCACTCGGACGCAGCGACACTGAGACGCAGAGACTATGGGACACAGAGACACTGAGACGCAGAGATGCAGAGACACTGAGACTCGGGGATGCAGAGACGCTGAGACACTGAGACACAGAGACTCTGAGACGCAGAGACTCTGAGACACAGAGACTCTGTGACGCAGAGAATCTGAGACGCAGAGACTCGGGGACGCAGAGACACTGAGACGCAGAGACACTCCGACGCAGAGACACTCCGACGCAGAGACACTCCGATACAGAGACACTGAGACGCAGACACTCTGAGACGCAGACACTCTGTGTCGCAGAGACTGTGAGACGTAGAGACTCCGTGACACAGAGGCACTGAGACGCAGAGACTCTGAGAAGCAGAGACTCTGAGACGCATAGACACTGACACGCAGAGACTCTGAGACGCAGACATCCTGAGATGCAGAGACCCTGAGACGCAGAGACCCTGAGACGTAGAGACGCTGAGACGCAGAGACTCTGAGATGCAGTGACACTGAGTAGCAGAGACACTAAGACGCAGAGACTCTGAGACGCAGTGACACTGAGACGCAGGGACACTCAGACGCAGAGCCTCTGAGAGGCAGACACCCTGAGACACTGAGACGCAGAGACAGTGAGACACGGAGACACTGAGACGCAGAGACAGTGAGACGCGGAGACGCAGAGACACTGAGTGGCAGAGACTCTGAGACACAGAGACACTGAGACACAGAGACACTGAGACACTGAGACGCAGAGACACTGAGACGCAAAGACTCTGAGACGCAGAGACACTGAGACGCGGAGACACTGAGACGCAGAGACACTGAGACGCAGAGACACTGAGACGCAGAGACACTGAGACGCAGAGACACGGAGACGGGGAGACACTGAGACGCAAAGACTCTGAGACGCAGAGACTCTGAGACGCAGAGACACTGAGACGCAAAGACTCTGAGACGCAGAGACACTGAGACACTGAGACACTGAGACACTGAGACACTGAGACTCTGAGACGCAGAGACACTGAGACGCAAAGTCTCTGAGACGCAGAGACTCTGAGACGCAGAGACACTGAGACGCAAAGACTCTGAGACGCAGAGACACTGAGACGCGGAGACACTGAGACGCAGAGACACTGAGACGCAGAGACACTGAGACGCAGAGACACTGAGACGCAAAGATTCTGAGACGCAGAGACACTGAGACGCAGAGAAACTGAAAGGTAGAGACTCTGAGACGCAGAGACTCTGAGACGCAGAGACTCTGAGACGCAGAGACACTCAGACGCAGAGACTCTGAGACGCAGAGACACTGAGACGCAGATACTCTGAGACGCAGACACTCTGAGAAGCAGAGACTCAGAGACGTAGAGACACAAAGACGCAGAGACTCTGAGATGCAGAGACACTGAGACGCAGAAACGCTGAGACGCAGAGACGCAGAGACTCTGAGACGCAGAGACACTGAGACGTATAGACCAAGAGACGCAGAGACGTAGAGACGCAGTGATACTGAGTAGCAGCGACACTGAGACGCAGAGACTCTGAGACTCAGAGACACTGAGACGCAGAGACTCTGAGACGCAGAGACATTCAGACGCAGAGTCACTGAGACGCAGAGGCTCTGAGACGCAGAGGCTCTGAGACGCAGAGACTCTGAGACGCAGAGACTCTGAGACGCAGAGACACTGAGAGGCAGAGACCCTGAGACGCAGAGACACTGAGACGCATAGACCAAGAGACGCAGAGACGCTGAGACGCAGAGACTCTGAGACGCAGTGACACTGAGTAGCAGAGACACTGAGACGCAGAGACTCTGAGACGCAGAGGCTCTGCCTCTCAGTGTCTCTGCTACTCTGAGACACAGAGACTCTGAGAATCTGAGAAGCAGAGACTCTGAGACGCAGAGACTCTGAGACGCAGAAACACTGAGACGCAGAGACACTGAGACGCAGAGACACTGAGACGCAGAGACACTGAGAGGCAGAGACTCTGGGATACAGAGACTCTGAGACGCAGAGACTCTGAGACGCAGAGACACTCAGACGCAGAGACTCTGAGACGCAGAGACACTGAGACGCAGATACTCTGAGACGCAGACACTCTGAGAAGCAGAGACTCAGAGACGTAGAGACACAAAGACGCAGAGACTCTGAGACACGGAGACACTGAGACGCAGAAACGCTGAGACGCAGAGACGCAGAGACTCTGAGACGCAGAGACACTGAGAGGCAGAGACCCTGAGACGCAGAGACACTGAGACGCATAGACCAAGAGACGCAGAGACGTAGAGACGCAGTGATACTGAGTAGCAGCGACACTGAGACGCAGAGACTCTGAGACTCAGAGACACTGAGACGCAGAGACTCTGAGACTCTGAGACTCTGAGACTCAGAGACACTGAGACGCAGAGACTCTGAGACGCAGAGACACTCAGACGCAAAGTCACTGAGACGCAGAGTCACTGAGACGCAGAGACTCTGAGACGCAGAGACTCTGAGACGCAGAGACTCTGAGACGCAGAGACACTGAGAGGCAGAGACCCTGAGGCGCAGAGACACTGAGACGCATAGACCAAGAGACGCAGAGACGCTGAGACGCAGAGACTCTGAGACGCAGTGACACTGAGTAGCAGAGACACTGAGACGCAGAAACTCTGAGACACAGAGGCTCTGCCTCTCAGTGTCTCTGCTACTCTGAGACGCAGAGACTCTGAGAATCTGAGAAGCAGAGACTCTGAGACGCAGAGACTCTGAGACGCAGAAACACTGAGACGCACAGACACTGAGACGCAGAGCCACTGAGAGACAGAGACCCTGAGACGCAGAGAATCTGAGACGCAGAGACTCTGAGACGCAGAGACACTGAGACTCAGAGACACTGAGACACAGAGACACTCACACAGAGAATCTGAGACGCAGAGACTCTGAGACGCAGGGACACTCAGACGCAGAGAAACTAAGACGAAGAGAATCTGAGACGCACAGACACTGAGACTCTGAGACGCAGAGACGCTGAGACTCTGAGACGCAGAGACGCAGAGACACTGAGACACTGAGATGCATAGACTCGAAGACGCAGAGACACTGAGACGCAGAGAAACTGAGATGCAGAGACAGTGAGACGCGGAGACACTGAGACGCAGAGACTCTGAGATGCAGAGACACTGACACGCAGACACTCTGAGATGCTGAGGCTCTGAGACGCAGAGACACTGAGACGCAGAGATGCAGAGACACTGAGGCGCAGAGACACTGAGACGCAGAGTCTCTGAGACGCAGAGACACTGAGATGCAGAGACGCTGAGACGCAGAGACACAGAGACTCTGAGACGCAGAGACACTGAGAGGCAGAGATCCTGAGACGCAGAGACACTGAGACGCAGAGACGTAGAGACGCGGTGATACTGAGTAGCAGCGACACTGAGACGCAGAGACTCTGAGACTCAGAGACACTGAGACGCAGAGACTCTGAGACGCAAAGACACTCAGACGCAAAGTCACTGAGACGCAGAGTCACTGAGACGCAGAGACTCTGAGACGCAGAGACTCTGAGACGCAGAGACACTCCGACGCAGAGACACTGAGACGCAGAGACACTGAGACGCAGAGACACTCCGACGCAGAGACACTCCGACGCAGAGACACTGAGACGCAGAGACACTGAGACGCAGAGACTCTGAGACGCAGAGACACTCAGACGCAGAGACTCTGAGACGCAGAGACACTGAGACGCAGATACTCTGAGACGCAGACACTCTGAGAAGCAGAGACTCAGAGACGTAGAGACACAAAGACGCAGAGACTCTGAGACGCAGAGACGCAGAGACTCTGAGACGCAGAGACACTGAGAGGCAGAGACCCTGAGGCGCAGAGACACTGAGACGCATAGACCAAGAGACGCAGAGAAGCTGAGACGCGGAGACTCTGAGACGCAGTGACACTGAGTAGCAGAGACACTGAGACGCAGAGACTCTGAGACGCAGAGGCTCTGCCTCTCAGTGTCTCTGCTACTCTGAGACGCAGAGACTCTGAGAATCTGAGAAGCAGAGACTCTGAGACGCAGAGACTCTGAGACGCAGAAACACTGAGACGCACAGACACTGAGACGCAGAGCCACTGAGAGACAGAGACCCTGAGACGCAGAGAATCTGAGACGCAGAGACTCTGAGACGCAGAGACACTGAGACTCAGAGACACTGAGACACAGAGACACTCACACAGAGAATCTGAGACGCAGAGACTCTGAGACGCAGGGACACTCAGACGCAGAGAAACTAAGACGAAGAGAATCTGAGACGCACAGACACTGAGACTCTGAGACGCAGAGACGCTGAGACTCTGAGACGCAGAGACGCAGAGACACTGAGACACTGAGATGCATAGACTCGAAGACGCAGAGACACTGAGACGCAGAGACTCTGAGACGCAGAGATTCTGAGACGCAGAGACACTGAGACGCAGAGACACTGAGACGCAGAGACACTGCGGCGCAGAGACACTGCGACGCAGAGACACTGCGACGCAGAGACACTAAGACGCAGAGACACTGAGACACAGAGACACTGAGACTGAGAGTCACTGAGACGCAGATTCACTGAGATGCAGAGACTCTGAGACGCAGAGACTCTAAGACGCAGAGACTCTAAGACGCAGAGACTCTGAGACGCAGAGACTCTGAGATCCAGAGACACAGAGGCGCAGAGTCACTCGGACGCAGCGACACTGAGACGCAGAGACTATGGGACGCAGAGACACTGAGACGCAGAGATGCAGAGACACTGAGACTCGGGGACGCAGAGACGCTGAGACACTGAGACGCAGAGAATCTGAGACGCAGAGACTCTGAGACGCAGAGACTCTGAGACACAGAGACTCTGAGACGCAGAGAATCTGAGACGCAGAGACTCGGGGACGCAGAGACACTGAGACGCAGAGACACTGAGACGCAGAGACTCTGAGACGCAGAGACTCTGAGACGCAGAGACACTGAGACGCAGAGACACTCCGACGCAGAGACACTCCGACGCAGAGACACTCCGACACAGAGACACTGAGACGCAGAGACTCTGAGACGCAGAGACTCTGAGACACAGAGACTCTGTGACGCAGAGAATCTGAGACGCAGAGACTCGGGGACGCAGAGACACTGAGACGCAGAGACACTCCGACGCAGAGACACTCCGACGCAGAGACACTCCGACACAGAGACACTGAGACGCAGACACTCTGAGACGCAGACACTCTGTGTCGCAGAGACTGTGAGACGTAGAGACTCCGTGACACAGAGGCACTGAGACGCAGAGACTCTGAGAAGCAGAGACTCTGAGACGCATAGACACTGACACGCAGAGACTCTGAGACGCAGACATCCTGAGATGCAGAGACCCTGAGACGCAGAGACCCTGAGACGTAGAGACGCTGAGACGCAGAGACTCTGAGATGCAGTGACACTGAGTAGCAGAGACACTAAGACGCAGAGACTCTGAGACGCAGTGACACTGAGACGCAGGGACACTCAGACGCAGAGCCTCTGAGAGGCAGACACCCTGAGACACTGAGACGCAGAGACAGTGAGACACGGAGACACTGAGACGCAGAGACAGTGAGACGCGGAGACGCAGAGACACTGAGTGGCAGAGACTCTGAGACACAGAGACACTGAGACACAGAGACACTGAGACACTGAGACGCAGAGACACTGAGACGCAAAGACTCTGAGACGCAGAGACACTGAGACGCGGAGACACTGAGACGCAGAGACACTGAGACGCAGAGACACTGAGACGCAGAGACACGGAGACGGGGAGACACTGAGACGCAAAGACTCTGAGACGCAGAGACTCTGAGACGCAGAGACACTGAGACGCAAAGACTCTGAGACGCAGAGACACTGAGACACTGAGACACTGAGACACTGAGACACAGAGACTCTGAGACGCAGAGACACTGAGACGCAAAGTCTCTGAGACGCAGAGACTCTGAGACGCAGAGACACTGAGACGCAAAGACTCTGAGACGCAGAGACACTGAGACGCGGAGACACTGAGACGCAGAGACACTGAGACGCAGAGACACTGAGACGCAGAGACACTGAGACGCAAAGATTCTGAGACGCAGAGACACTGAGACGCAGAGAAACTGAAAGGTAGAGACTCTGAGACGCAGAGACTCTGAGACGCACAGACTCTGAGACGCAGAGACTCTGAGACGCAGAGACACTCAGACGCAGAGACTCTGAGACGCAGAGACACTGAGACGCAGATACTCTGAGACGCAGACACTCTGAGAAGCAGAGACTCAGAGACGTAGAGACACAAAGACGCAGAGACTCTGAGATGCAGAGACACTGAGACGCAGAAACGCTGAGACGCAGAGACGCAGAGACTCTGAGACGCAGAGACACTGAGACGTATAGACCAAGAGACGCAGAGACGTAGAGACGCAGTGATACTGAGTAGCAGCGACACTGAGACGCAGAGACTCTGAGACTCAGAGACACTGAGACGCAGAGACTCTGAGACGCAGAGACATTCAGACGCAGAGTCACTGAGACGCAGAGGCTCTGAGACGCAGAGACACTGAGAGGCAGAGACCCTGAGACACAGAGACACTGAGACGCATAGACCAAGAGACGCAGAGACGCTGAGACGCAGAGACTCTGAGACGCAGTGACACTGAGTAGCAGAGACACTGAGACGCAGAGACTCTGAGACGCAGAGGCTCTGCCTCTCAGTGTCTCTGCTACTCTGAGACACAGAGACTCTGAGAATCTGAGAAGCAGAGACTCTGAGACGCAGAGACTCTGAGACGCAGAAACACTGAGACGCAGAGACACTGAGACGCAGAGACACTGAGAGGCAGAGACTCTGGGATACAGAGACTCTGAGACGCAGAGACTCTGAGACGCAGAGGCACTCAGACGCAGAGACTCTGAGACGCAGAGACACTGAGACGCAGATACTCTGAGACGCAGACACTCTGAGAAGCAGAGACTCAGAGACGTAGAGACACAAAGACGCAGAGACTCTGAGACACGGAGACACTGAGACGCAGAAACGCTGAGACGCAGAGACGCAGAGACTCTGAGACGCAGAGACACTGAGAGGCAGAGACCCTGAGACGCAGAGACACTGAGACGCATAGACCAAGAGACGCAGAGACGTAGAGACGCAGTGATACTGAGTAGCAGCGACACTGAGACGCAGAGACTCTGAGACTCAGAGACACTGAGACGCAGAGACTCTGAGACTCTGAGACTCTGAGACTCAGAGACACTGAGACGCAGAGACTCTGAGACGCAGAGACACTCAGACGCAAAGTCACTGAGACGCAGAGTCACTGAGACGCAGAGACTCTGAGACGCAGAGACTCTGAGACGCAGAGACTCTGAGACGCAGAGACACTGAGAGGCAGAGACCCTGAGGCGCAGAGACACTGAGACGCATAGACCAAGAGACGCAGAGACGCTGAGACGCAGAGACTCTGAGACGCAGTGACACTGAGTAGCAGAGACACTGAGACGCAGAATCTCTGAGACACAGAGGCTCTGCCTCTCAGTGTCTCTGCTACTCTGAGACGCAGAGACTCTGAGAATCTGAGAAGCAGAGACTCTGAGACGCAGAGACTCTGAGACGCAGAAACACTGAGACGCACAGACACTGAGACGCAGAGCCACTGAGAGACAGAGACCCTGAGACGCAGAGAATCTGAGACGCAGAGACTCTGAGACGCAGAGACACTGAGACTCAGAGACACTGAGACACAGAGACACTCACACAGAGAATCTGAGACGCAGAGACTCTGAGACGCAGGGACACTCAGACGCAGAGAAACTAAGACGAAGAGAATCTGAGACGCACAGACACTGAGACTCTGAGACGCAGAGACGCTGAGACTCTGAGACGCAGAGACGCAGAGACACTGAGACACTGAGATGCATAGACTCGAAGACGCAGAGACACTGAGACGCAGAGAAACTGAGATGCAGAGACAGTGAGACGCGGAGACACTGAGACGCAGAGACTCTGAGATGCAGAGACACTGACACGCAGACACTCTGAGATGCTGAGGCTCTGAGACGCAGAGACACTGAGACGCAGAGATGCAGAGACACTGAGGCGCAGAGACACTCCGACGCAGAGACACTCCGACGCAGAGACACTCCGACACAGAGACACTGAGACGCAGAGACACTGAGACGCAGAGACACTGAGACGCAGAGACTCTGAGACGCAGAGACACTCCGACGCAGAGACACTCCGACGCAGAGACACTCCAACACAGAGACACTGAGACGCAGAGACACTGAGACGCAGAGACACTGAGACGCAGAGACACTGAGACGCAGAGAAATTGAAAGGCAGAGACTCTGAGACGCAGAGACACTCAGACGCAGAGACTCTGAGACGCAGAAACGCTGAGACGCAGAGACACAGAGACTCTGAGACGCAGAGACACTGAGAGGCAGAGATCCTGAGACGCAGAGACACTGAGACGCAGAGACGTAGAGACGCGGTGATACTGAGTAGCAGCGACACTGAGACGCAGAGACTCTGAGACTCAGAGACACTGAGACGCAGAGACTCTGAGACGCAAAGACACTCAGACGCAAAGTCACTGAGACGCAGAGTCACTGAGACGCAGAGACTCTGAGACGCAGAGACTCTGAGACGCAGAGACACTCCGACGCAGAGACACTGAGACGCAGAGACACTGAGACGCAGAGACACTCCGACGCAGAGACACTCCGACGCAGAGACACTGAGACGCAGAGACACTGAGACGCAGAGACTCTGAGACGCAGAGACACTCAGACGCAGAGACTCTGAGACGCAGAGACACTGAGACGCAGATACTCTGAGACGCAGACACTCTGAGAAGCAGAGACTCAGAGACGTAGAGACACAAAGACGCAGAGACTCTGAGACGCAGAGACGCAGAGACTCTGAGACGCAGAGACACTGAGAGGCAGAGACCCTGAGGCGCAGAGACACTGAGACGCATAGACCAAGAGACGCAGAGAAGCTGAGACGCGGAGACTCTGAGACGCAGTGACACTGAGTAGCAGAGACACTGAGACGCAGAGACTCTGAGACGCAGAGGCTCTGCCTCTCAGTGTCTCTGCTACTCTGAGACGCAGAGACTCTGAGAATCTGAGAAGCAGAGACTCTGAGACGCAGAGACTCTGAGACGCAGAAACACTGAGACGCACAGACACTGAGACGCAGAGCCACTGAGAGACAGAGACCCTGAGACGCAGAGAATCTGAGACGCAGAGACTCTGAGACGCAGAGACACTGAGACTCAGAGACACTGAGACACAGAGACACTCACACAGAGAATCTGAGACGCAGAGACTCTGAGACGCAGGGACACTCAGACGCAGAGAAACTAAGACGAAGAGAATCTGAGACGCACAGACACTGAGACTCTGAGACGCAGAGACGCTGAGACTCTGAGACGCAGAGACGCAGAGACACTGAGACACTGAGATGCATAGACTCGAAGACGCAGAGACACTGAGACGCAGAGACTCTGAGACGCAGAGATTCTGAGACGCAGAGACACTGAGACGCAGAGACACTGAGACGCAGAGACACTGCGGCGCAGAGACACTGCGACGCAGAGACACTGCGACGCAGAGACACTAAGACGCAGAGACACTGAGACACAGAGACACTGAGACTGAGAGTCACTGAGACGCAGATTCACTGAGATGCAGAGACTCTGAGACGCAGAGACTCTAAGACGCAGAGACTCTGAGACGCAGAGACTCTGAGATCCAGAGACACAGAGGCGCAGAGTCACTCGGACGCAGCGACACTGAGACGCAGAGACTATGGGACGCAGAGACACTGAGACGCAGAGATGCAGAGACACTGAGACTCGGGGACGCAGAGACGCTGAGACACTGAGACGCAGAGAATCTGAGACGCAGAGACTCTGAGACGCAGAGACTCTGAGACACAGAGACTCTGAGACGCAGAGAATCTGAGACGCAGAGACTCGGGGACGCAGAGACACTGAGACGCAGAGACACTGAGACGCAGAGACTCTGAGACGCAGAGACTCTGAGACGCAGAGACACTGAGACGCAGAGACACTCCGACGCAGAGACACTCCGACGCAGAGACACTCCGACACAGAGACACTGAGACGCAGAGACTCTGAGACGCAGAGACTCTGAGACACAGAGACTCTGTGACGCAGAGAATCTGAGACGCAGAGACTCGGGGACGCAGAGACACTGAGACGCAGAGACACTCCGACGCAGAGACACTCCGACGCAGAGACACTCCGACACAGAGACACTGAGACGCAGACACTCTGAGACGCAGACACTCTGTGTCGCAGAGACTGTGAGACGTAGAGACTCCGTGACACAGAGGCACTGAGACGCAGAGACTCTGAGAAGCAGAGACTCTGAGACGCATAGACACTGACACGCAGAGACTCTGAGACGCAGACATCCTGAGATGCAGAGACCCTGAGACGCAGAGACCCTGAGACGTAGAGACGCTGAGACGCAGAGACTCTGAGATGCAGTGACACTGAGTAGCAGAGACACTAAGACGCAGAGACTCTGAGACGCAGTGACACTGAGACGCAGGGACACTCAGACGCAGAGCCTCTGAGAGGCAGACACCCTGAGACACTGAGACGCAGAGACAGTGAGACACGGAGACACTGAGACGCAGAGACAGTGAGACGCGGAGACGCAGAGACACTGAGTGGCAGAGACTCTGAGACACAGAGACACTGAGACACAGAGACACTGAGACACTGAGACGCAGAGACACTGAGACGCAAAGACTCTGAGACGCAGAGACACTGAGACGCGGAGACACTGAGACGCAGAGACACTGAGACGCAGAGACACTGAGACGCAGAGACACTGAGACGCAGAGACACGGAGACGGGGAGACACTGAGACGCAAAGACTCTGAGACGCAGAGACTCTGAGACGCAGAGACACTGAGACGCAAAGACTCTGAGACGCAGAGACACTGAGACACTGAGACACTGAGACACTGAGACACAGAGACTCTGAGACGCAGAGACACTGAGACGCAAAGTCTCTGAGACGCAGAGACTCTGAGACGCAGAGACACTGAGACGCAAAGACTCTGAGACGCAGAGACACTGAGACGCGGAGACACTGAGACGCAGAGACACTGAGACGCAGAGACACTGAGACGCAGAGACACTGAGACGTATAGACCAAGAGACGCAGAGACGTAGAGACGCAGTGATACTGAGTAGCAGCGACACTGAGACGCAGAGACTCTGAGACTCAGAGACACTGAGACGCAGAGACTCTGAGACGCAGAGACATTCAGACGCAGAGTCACTGAGACGCAGAGGCTCTGAGACGCAGAGGCTCTGAGACGCAGAGACTCTGAGACGCAGAGACTCTGAGACGCAGAGACACTGAGAGGCAGAGACCCTGAGACACAGAGACACTGAGACGCATAGACCAAGAGACGCAGAGACGCTGAGACGCAGAGACTCTGAGACGCAGTGACACTGAGTAGCAGAGACACTGAGACGCAGAGACTCTGAGACGCAGAGGCTCTGCCTCTCAGTGTCTCTGCTACTCTGAGACACAGAGACTCTGAGAATCTGAGAAGCAGAGACTCTGAGACGCAGAGACTCTGAGACGCAGAAACACTGAGACGCAGAGACACTGAGACGCAGAGACACTGAGAGGCAGAGACTCTGGGATACAGAGACTCTGAGACGCAGAGACTCTGAGACGCAGAGGCACTCAGACGCAGAGACTCTGAGACGCAGAGACACTGAGACGCAGATACTCTGAGACGCAGACACTCTGAGAAGCAGAGACTCAGAGACGTAGAGACACAAAGACGCAGAGACTCTGAGACACGGAGACACTGAGACGCAGAAACGCTGAGACGCAGAGACGCAGAGACTCTGAGACGCAGAGACACTGAGAGGCAGAGACCCTGAGACGCAGAGACACTGAGACGCATAGACCAAGAGACGCAGAGACGTAGAGACGCAGTGATACTGAGTAGCAGCGACACTGAGACGCAGAGACTCTGAGACTCAGAGACACTGAGACGCAGAGACTCTGAGACTCTGAGACTCTGAGACTCAGAGACACTGAGACGCAGAGACTCTGAGACGCAGAGACACTCAGACGCAAAGTCACTGAGACGCAGAGTCACTGAGACGCAGAGACTCTGAGACGCAGAGACTCTGAGACGCAGAGACTCTGAGACGCAGAGACACTGAGAGGCAGAGACCCTGAGGCGCAGAGACACT
>NW_027650706.1:0-49939 GCF_965287045.1 Carcharhinus amblyrhynchos
CCGCAGTGTCAGAGGGTCAGTGCTGAGGGAGTGCCGCACTGTCAGAGGGGTCAGTGCTGAGGGAGTGCCGCACTGTCAGAGGGTCAGTGCTGAGGGAGTGCCGCAGTGTCAGAGGGTCAGTGCTGAGGGAGTGCCGCAGTGTCAGAGGGTCAGTGCTGAGGGAGTGCCGCAGTGTCAGAGGGTCAGTGCTGAGGGAGTGCCGCAGTGTCAGAGGGTCAGTGCTGAGGGAGTGCCGCACTGTCCAGAGGGTCAGTGCTGAGGGAGTGCCGCAGTGTCAGAGGGTCAGTGCTGAGGGAGTGCCGCAGTGTCAGAGGGTCAGTGCTGAGGGAGTGCCGCAGTGTCAGAGGGTCAGTGCTGAGGGAGTGCCGCAGTGTCAGAGGGTCAGTGCTGAGGGAGTGCCGCACTGTCAGAGGGTCAGTGCTGAGGGAGTGCCGCACTGTCAGAGGGTCAGTGCTGAGGGAGTGCCGCACTGTCAGAGGGTCAGTGCTGAGGGAGTGCCGCACTGTCAGAGGGTCAGTGCTGAGGGAGTGCCGCACTGTCAGAGGGTCAGTGCTGAGGGAGTGCCGCACTGTCAGAGGGTCAGTGCTGAGGGAGTGCCGCACTGTCAGAGGGTCAGTACTGAGGGAGTGCCACACTGTCAGAGGGTCAGTGCTGAGGGAGTGCCGCACTGTCAGAGGGTCAGTGCTGAGGGAGCGCCGCACTGTCAGAGGGTCAGTACTGAGGGAGTGCCGCACTGTCAGAGGGTCAGTGCTGAGGGAGTGCCGCACTGTCAGAGGGTCAGTGCTGAGGGAGTGCTGCACTGTCAGAGGGTCAGTGCTGAGGGAGTGCCACACTGTCAGAGGGTCAGTACTGAGGGAGCGCCGCACTGTCAGAGGGTCAGTGCTGAGGGAGCGCCGCACTGTCAGAGGGTCAGTGCTGAGGGAGTGCTGCACTGTCAGAGGGTCAGTGCTGAGGGAGTGCTGCACTGTCAGAGGGTCAGTGCTGAGGGAGTGCCGCACTGTCAGAGGGTCAGTGGTGTGGCAGTCCCCGGACACTGTGAGAGAGGGGTTTCTGGTGGGTCTGGGTGAGGTTTACAGAGTGAGTGAGTGCAGTGTGAATTCTGGGCTTTGAAGCTGTGTGTGTGTGTGTGTCTCTATATGTGTGTGTGTGTGTGTGTGTGTGTGCGCCTGCCCGTGTGTGTGTGTGTGTGTGTGTGTGTGTGCGCCTGCCCGTGTGTGTGTGTGTGTGTGTGTGTGTGTGTCTCTATGTGTGTGTGTGTGTGCCTGCCCGTGTGTGTGTGTGTGTGTGTCTCTATGTGTCAGTATGTGTGCCTGCCCGTGTGTGTGTGTGTCTCTATGTGTCAGTGTGTGTGCGCCTGCCCGTGTGTGTGTGTGCGGTTAAAGGGATGGGCAGTGTGCTGGAATTAAAGATTGTGTTTGGTTGGCTGTCCGCAGAGTAAAGGAGGCATCTTATCGAAAGCCTGTGACTATATCCGGGAGCTGAGACAGACAAACCAGAGGATGCAGGAAAGTTACAAAGACACAGAGCGACTACAACTCGACAACGAATTGTTACGGCAACAGGTCAGCTCACCCCCAACCCCGGGGGGTTCAATCCTGTACCCCATCTCCTCCCCAACCCCGGGGGTTCAATCCTGTACCCCATCTCCTCCCCAACCCCGGGGGGGTTCAATCCTGTACCCCATCTCCTCCCCAACCCCGGGGGGTTCAATCCTGTACCCCATCTCCTCCCCCAACCCGGGGGGTTCAATCCTGTACCCCATCTCCTCCCAACCCCGGGGGGTTCAATCCTGTACCCCATCTCCTCCCCAACCCTGGGGGGTTCAATCCTGCACCCCATCTCCTCCCCCAACCCCAGGGGGTTCAATCCTGTACCCCATCTCCTCCCCAACCCTGGGGGGTTCAATCCTGCACCCCATCTCCTCCCCAACCCCGGGGGGTTCAATCCTGTACCCCATCTCCTCCCCAACCCCAGGGGGTTCAATCCTGTACCCCATCTCCTCCCCCAACCCCGGGGGGTTCAATCCTGTACCCCATCTCCTCCCCCCAACCCCAGGGGGTTCAATCCTGCACCCCATCTCCTCCCCAACCCCGGGGGGTTCAATCCTGTACCCCATCTCCTCCCCAACCCCGGGGGGTTCAATCCTGCACCCCATCTCCTCCCCAACCCCGGGGGGGTCAATCCTGTACCCCATCTCCTCCCCCAACCCCAGGGGGTTCAATCCTGTACCCCATCTCCTCCCCAACCCCAGGGGGTTCAATCCTGTACCCCATCTCCTCCCCCAACCCCGGGGGGGTTCAATCCTGTACCCCATCTCCTCCCCCAACCCCGGGGGTTCAATCCTGTACCCCATCTCCTCCCCCAACCCCGGGGGGGTTCAATCCTGTACCCCATCTCCTCCCCCAACCCCAGGGGGTTCAATCCTGCACCCCATCTCCTCCCCCAACCCCGGGGGGGTCAATCCTGTACCCCATCTCCTCCCCCAAACCCCAGGGGGTTCAATCCTGCACCCCATCTCCTCCCCAACCCCGGGGGGTTCAATCCTGTACCCCATCTCCTCCCCAACCCCGGGGGGTTCAATCCTGTACCCCATCTCCTCCCCCAACCCCGGGGGGTTCAATCCTGTACCCCATCTCACCCCCCCAACCTGGGGGGTTCAATCCTGTACCCCATCTCACCCCCCAACCCTGGGGGGTTCAATCCCTGTACCCCATCTCACCCCCCAACCCTGGGGGTTCAATCCTGTACCCCATCTCACTCCCAACCCCGGGGGGTTCAATCCTGTACCCCATCTCCTCCCCCAACCCCGGGGGGTTCAATCCTGTACCCCATCTCCTCCCCAACCCCGGGGGGTTCAATCCTGTACCCCATCTCCTCCCCAACCCCGGGGGGGTGGAGGGGGTCAATCCTGTACTCCCAGTTAATCCCCAACCCCGGGGGTCCCATTCTGTACCCAAACTAACCCCCAACCCCAGGGGTCCCCATCTTGTACCCCAGCTAATTCCCCCAACCCCAGGGGTCCCCATCTTGTACCCCAGCTAATTCCCCCAACTCCAGGGGTCCCCATCTTGTACCCCAGCTAATTCCCCCGACCCCGGGGGTCCCCATCCTGTACCCCAGCTCATTCCCCCGATCCCGGGGGTCCCCATCCTGTACCCCAGCTCATTCCCCCGATCCCGGGGGTCCCCATCCTGTACCCCAGCTCATTCCCCCAACCCCGGGGGTCCCACTCTGTATGCCATTCATCCCCCGTCCCTCCCCGTCTCTCTCTCTCGCGCGCTCTCTCTCCCCTCCCTCCCTCCCTCCCCTCCCCCTCCCTCCCTCCCTCACTCCCTCTCTCCCTCCCTCTCTCCCTCCCTCCCTCCCTCCCTCCCTCACTCCTCCTCTCTCCCTCCCTCTCTCCCTCCCTCTCTCCCTCCCTCTCTCCCTCCCTCTCTCCCTCCCTCTCTCCCTCCCTCTCTCCCTCCCTCTCTCCCTCCCCTCTCTCCCTCCCTCTCTCCCTCCCTCTCTCCTCTCCCTCTCTCCCTCCCTCTCTCCCTCCCCTCTCTCCCTCCCTCTCTCCCTCCCTCTCTCCCTCCCTCTCTCCCTCCCTCTCTCCCTCCCTCTCTCCCTCCCTCTCTCCCTCCCTCTCTCCCTCCCTCTCTCCCTCCCTCTCTCCCTCCCTCTCTCCCTCCCTCTCTCCCTCCCTCTCTCCCTCCCTCTCTCCCTCCCTCTCCCTCCCTCTCTCCCTCCCTCTCTCTCTCCCTCTCTCCCTCACTCCCTCCCTCTCTCCCTCTCTCCCTCCCTCCCTCCTCCCTCCCTCGCTCTCTCCCTCGCTCCCTCCCTCTCACCTCCCTCCCTCGCTCCCTCCCTCGCTCCCTCCCTCCCTCACTCTCTCTCTTTCCCTCTCTCGGCAGATTGAAGAATTGAAGAATGAAAATGCTTTGTTGCGAGCGCAGTTACAGCAGCGAGGGATAGAGTTGGTGGGTGAGGTATCAGGACAGTGAGTGTGCTCACCGCCTCTCCATCGCCACAGAACCAGCCGGACGACTCTCTCTTATTTTCCTTTCTGTTCTTTTCCAACGAGGAATCAGCTCCGTGATGCTTCAGTTTTCTCTTTGTAGTTTGGGGGGCTGGGGGAGGGGGGGAGGGGTCGGGGGGGGGGGTAAATATCAGAGCGGAAGTCACTAGCGTGTGGGGGAGGGGGGCCACGGGGGGTGGTGGGGTCGGGGGAGGGAGGGGGGGCTGGAATCTTAGGGACTTGTGTATATTTAGTATGAATAATGCAAATGTTTTTGAGGCATATTATATACCCAATAAAATAAAACCACCAATGGCTGCCCTCTGTACAGGCCTGCCCTTTGTACCCAGCCAATGGCTGAGCTCCCCTTGGCAACGTGGGCTGTGTGGGCCTCACCGTTGGCCTTTGTTGGATGTTGGCCAATGGTCCCCTCCCTCCCTCCGCCATGACAGACGGGTTATGTCTTTGTCTATCCACTTCGTAAAATGTCCACCTCCTCCAGGCCCTGTTAGGTTCTTCCCTCCCTCCCTCCGTCCCCACAGAATGCCCAGTTATAGATGCCAACTTGGGAGTGGTGGGAACGTCTGCAGTGTTGTGGGGGTGGGGCCCCCACCCCCCCCCATGGGAAAGCGGAATGTCACCACGCGGGGCGGTGGAGAGGGCCCGGTAAAGGAAACGGGGGCCTAGCTAGTCTCCACGGCAACGGGGCAGCCTGCCAGGTTGATGAGGAGTAAAGGTCGCCCCAGCCTCCTCCACGGGGGCGAGTGAAATTGCTCCGGCAAGCCCCGAATACGGAAGCGTGTTTGAGAGGGTTTGGTGCGACCGAGACCACCAGATGGAAGGGGGAGAATTCAGCCATTTGGCCCATCGAGTCTGCCCCGCAATTCAATGAGATTGTCACTGATCTACGTAAGAACTGGGAGCAGGAGTAGGCCATTTGCCCCCCCCCCCCGAGCCTGCTCCCCATTTCAATAAGATCACGGCTGATCTTTTCATGGACTCAGATCCACTTACCCGCCCGCTCACCATAACCCTTAATTCCTTTACTGTTCAAAAATTTATCTATCCTTGCCTTAAAAACATTCAGTGAGGGAGCCTCAACTGGACAGGGAATTCCACAGATTCACAACCCTTTGGGTGAAGAAGTTCCTCCTCAACTCAGTCCTAAATCTGCTCCCCCTTATTTTGAGGCCATTCCCCCCAGTTCTAGTTTCACCTGTCAGTGGAAACAACTTCCCTGCTTCTATCTTATCCATTCCCTTCATAATCTTATATGTTTCTATAAGATCTCCCCTCATTCTTCTGAATTCCAATGAGTAAAGCCCCAGTCTACTCAGTCTCTCCTCATAAGCCAACCCTCTCAACTCCGGAATCAACCCAGTGAATCTCCTCTGCACCCCCTCCAGTGCCAGTATATCCTTTCTCAAAGGAGACCAAAACTGTACACAGTACTCCAGGTGTGGCCTCACCAGCACCTTATACAGCTGCAACATAACCTCACTGTTTTTAAACTCCATCCCTCTGGCAATGAAGGACAAAATTCCATTTGCTTCTTAATTCCTGCTGCAAACCAACTCCTTGTGATTCCTGCACAAGGACGCCCAGATCCCTCTGCACAGCAGCATGCTGCAATATTTTACCATTTAAATAATAGTCCATTTTGCTGTTATTCCTTCCAAAATGGACATTCCCACATTTACCAACATTGTACTCCATCTGCCAGACCCTCGCCCACTCACTTAGACTATCTACATCCCTTTGCAGACTTTCACATCCTCTGCACTCTTTGTTCTGCCACCCATCTTAGTGTCATCTGTGAATTTTGACACACGACACTTGGTCCCCAACTCCCAAATCATCTGTGTAAATCGTAAACCATTGCGGTTCCAACACCGATCCCTGAGGCACTAGTCACTGATCGTCAACCAGAAAAACACCCATTTTCCCCCCACTCTTTGCTTTCTGTTAGTTAACCAATCCTCTATCCATGCTAATACATTACCTGTAACACCATACACCTTTATCTTATGTAACAGTCTTTGGTACAGCACCTTGTCAAATCCCTTCTGGAAATCCAGATACACCACATCCACAGGTTCCCCACTGTTCGCTGAACGTGTAATGTTCTCAAAGAATTCCACCAAATTAGTCAAACATGACCTGTCCTTCATGAACCCATGCTGCATCTTACCAATGGGACAATTATATCCAGGTGTCTTGCTTTTTCTTCCTTGATGATAGATTCAAGCATTTTCCCCAATACAGAAGTTAAGCTAACCGGTCTATAGTTACCTACCTTTTGTTTACCTTCTTTTTTAAACAGTGGCGTCACATTTGCAGTTTCCCAATCTGCGGGAACCACCCCAGGGTCCAGTGAATTTTGGTAAATTACCACTAGTGCATTTGCTATTTCTCCCACCATCTCTTTTAATACCTTGGGATACATTCCATCAGGACCAGGAGACTTGTCTACCTTTAGCTCCATTAACTTGCCCAACTCTACCTAAGAGTATAATAAGAAATAGGAGCAGGAGTTGGCCATCTAGCCCTTCGAGCCTGCCCCACCATTCAATAAGATTATGGCTGATCTGAAGTGGATCAGTTCCACTTTCCCGCTTTCTCCCCATAACCCTTAATTCCCCTGTCTATCAAAAACCTATCTACCCGTGTCTTAAATATATTTAGCGAGGCAGCCTCCACCACTTCAACGGGCAGAGAATTCTAGAGATTCACCACCCTTTGAGTGAAGAAGTTCCTCCTCAACTCCATTCTAAACTGCACCCCCCCCTTATCTTGAGGCTGTGCCCTCTAGTCCTACTGTCCTTTCTAAGCGGGAAGACTCTCTCTACCTCTACCCTATCCATCTGCTTCATTATCTTATACATCTCTACAAGATCCCCCCTCATCCTTCTAAAACTCCAACAAGTACAGACCCAGTCTATTCAGTCTCTCTTCATAGTCCAACCCCCTCATCTCCGGTATCAGCCTAGTGAACCTTCTCTGCACTCCCTCCAAGGCCAAAATATCCTTGCGCAAGTGCGGCGACCAAAAGTGCACACAGTACTCCAGCTGCGGCCTCACCAGTACCCTGTACAGTTGCAGCAAGACCTCCCTGCTTTTATATTCTATCCCCCTCGCTATAAAGGCCAGCATCCCATTCGCCTTCCTGACCACCTGCTGCACCTGCAGACTGGGTTTTTGCGACTCATGCATAAGGACCCCCAGGTCCCTCTGCACCGTAGCATGCTGCAGCTTTTCGCCCCTTAAATAATAGTCCCTCCTACTATTATTCCTGCCAAAGTGGATAACCTCACACTTGCTAACATTGTACTCCATCTGCCAGGTCCTCACCCACTTGCTCAGCCTATCTAGATCCCTCTGCAGACTTTCCACACCCTCCGCACAATTTGCTTTTCCACTCATCTTCATGTCATCAGCAAATTTCGACACCCTACACTCAGCCCCCTCCTCCAGATCATCTATATAAATGGTAAATAGCTGAGGCCCCAGTACCGATCCCTGCAGCACTTCACTAGTCACCAACCGCCAATCAGAATAGCACCCATTGATTCCAACTCTCTGCTTCCTATTAGACAACCAATCCTCTATCCACGCTAACACCTTACCCCCAACTCCATGCCCCCTAACCTTCTGAAGCAACCTTTTGTGCGACACCTTATCAAATGCCTTCTGAAAATCGAGAAACACCACATCTACCGGTTCCCCTCTGTCTCCCGCACTAGTCACATCCTCATAGAAATCCAATAAATTTGTCAAACCTATTTTAGGACAATGATAGTTTCTGCATTCTCACCTGCCATAACCTTCCTGTCATCAATTTTTGGCATGTTATTTGTGTCTTCCACTGTGAAGACCGACACAAAATACCTGTTCAATGCCTCGGCCACTTTCTCATTTCCAGTTATTACATCCCCCTTCTCATCCTCTAAAAGACCAATGTTTGCTTTCGCCACTCTTTTTCATTTTAGATATTTGTAGAAACTTTTGCTATCTGTTTTTATATTCTGAGCTAGTTTACTCTCATAATCCATCTTACTTTATAGCTTTTTTCCTGGCTTTCTGCTGACCTTTAAAAATTTCTCAATCCTCTAGTTTCACACTAATCTTTCCCACTTTGTCTGCATTTTCTTTTAATTTGATACCCTCCTTTATTTCCTTAGCTATCCTAGTGTTTGTACCTTCTTTTTGAATTCTAACACTTCCATTAAACATCTCCTGAATTCTCTTTCCTTTTAACTTTTTTCCTGATTTTTGTTGCAGTTGGAACTTTCTCCCCAGATTTTACCCTTGTTCCTTCCTTCTCGGGCTCCTTACGTAGGTTCCCATCCCCTATGTAGTTTAAACCCTCCCCAACCGCACTAGCAAACACTCCCCTTCGGACATCAGTCCCAGGCCTGCCCAGGTGTAACCCATCCAATTTGTACACATCGCACCTCCACCAGAACCAGTCCCAATGCCCCAAGAATCTGAAACCCTCCCCCTGACACCACCCCTTCAACCACATATTTAACCGATATATCCTGTCATTTCTACCCTGACCCGTACATGGCAGTCCTGAGATCACTGCCTTTGAGATCTGATTTCTTAACTTTCTTCCTAGCTTTGTGTATTCTGCTTTTAGGACCTCATCTCGTTTTATACCTATGTATGTTTTGTACCAATGTGTACTCCGACCACTGGCTGTTCACCCTTCCCCTTTAGAATACCCTGCAGCCGCTCTGAGACATTCTTATCCCTAGCACCAGGGAAGCAACACACCATCCTGGAGTCTCCTTTGCAGCCACAGAAACATCTGTCTGTTCCCCTTACAATTGAATCCCCTGTAACTACTGCACTGGCACACTTTTTACCCCTTCCCTCTGCAGCAGAACAAGTTTGGCTGCTGCTGCTTTCCTTAGAGAGTTCATTCCCCTCGACAGTATCCAAAACGGTATATCTGATCTGCAGGGGAATGGCCACAGGAGATTCCTGCACTTCCTGATGTGGTAATCCGACTTTCCCACCTTATCCCCTCGATTTGCTTATTATTAAAAATCTGTCTGTCTCAGCCTTGAACTTAACTACCCTGTCTCTACATCCCTCTGTGGGGAAGAATTCCACAGATACATCCCACTCTGAGAGAAGAAATTCCTCCTCATTTCTGTCTTCAATGGGGCAAATTCTTCCTCTGAGATTATCCCTCTGCTCCCAGACTCTCCCACACGAGGAAGCAGCCTCTCAGCATCGACCCTGTCAAACCCCCTGAGAATCCGATACGTCTCAGTAAGGTTGCCTCTCAGTCTGACAAACTCCAAGGAGTCCAATCTACTCAACATCCCCTCATAAACTCCCTCCATACCTGGGATCAACCCAATGAACCTTCTCTGGACTGTCTCCAAAGCTAGTACATCTCAGATAAGGGGACCACAGTATTCCAGGTGTAGTCTAACCAGTGCCTTGTATCTCTCGTTTCCCTCTTTTTATTCTCCATTCCCTGTGAAATAGAGGCCAACGTTCCCATTGGCCTTCCCAATTACCCACTGATCTTGCATGCTGGCTTTTTGTGATTAAAGTACAAGGACCCCCACGCCCCTCAGTGCTGCAGCTCTCTGCAGTCTTTCTCACTGAAGTAATATTTAACTCTAATCTTCCTATCAAAGTGCATCTCTTCACATGGTCCTGCTTTATATTCCATCTGCCCGGTTTTTACCCACTCACCCAGCCTGTCTGTATCTCTCTGTGTCACCCTCACCACTCGCCTTCCCGTCTGTCTCTGTGTCACCCACAAACTTGTCAACAGCACATTCCCTTCCCTGGTCCAGGTCAGTAATATATATATATATATATATGTGTGGCTCCAGCACTGATCCCTGTGGCACTCCACTAGTAAGAAGTCTCACAACACTGGGTTAAAGTCCAACAGGTTTACTAAATAACCTGGTTTTGTCAGACTTCTTACCGTGTTTACCCCAGTCCAACGCCGGCATCTCCACACCGTGACACTCCACTAGTTACAGGCTGCTTACTTAAAATGTACCTCTCGTCCCAAGTCTCTGTCTCCTACTAATTAACCAATCCTCTATCAATGTTAATTTACTACCCCCAACACCAGGAACTCTGTCTTGTTAAATAGCCTGTTGTGTGGTACTTTATTGAATACTTTTTAGAAATCTGAGTGTTTTGTGAAGGGGAGGTCATGTCTCACTAACTTGATCGAGTTTTTTGAGAAAGTGACGAAGGTGTTTGAGGGGAGGGTCGTATGCCTTCTTGACTACCTTCTCCACCTGCGTTGCCACTTTCAGTGCCCTGTGTACCTGTACACCCAGATCCCTCTGCCCATCAATACTCCTAAGGGTTCTGCCATTTACCGTATATTCCCTATCTGTATTAGACCTTCCAAAACGTATTAACTCAAAATTCTCCGGATTAAACTCCATCTGCCATCTCTCCGCCCAAGTCTCCAACTGATCTGTATCCTCCGATGGTCCTCGTCGCTATCCACAAATCCACCAAACTCTGTGTCGTTCGCAAGCTCACTAATCAATCCAGTTAACATTTTCCTCCAAATCATTTATATATATTACAAACAGCAAAGGTCCCAGCGCTGATCCCTGAGGCACGGGGCTGGTCACAGGCCCCCAGTCTGAAAAACAACTCTCTACAACCACCCCCTCTTCTGGCGTGGGCAGAGCGGATAGTCAGAAGCTTTTTCCCCAGGATGGAAGAGTCAATTACGCGGGGGGGCACAGGTTTAAGGTGCGAGGGGCAAGGTTTAAAGGAGATGTACGAGGCAGATTTTTTACACAGAGGGGGGTGGGTGCCTGGAACTCGCTGCCGGGGGAGGGAGTGGAAGCGGATACGGTAGTGAGTTTTAAGGGGCATTTTGACAAATCCATGAATAGGATGGGAATAGAGGGATATGGTCCCCGGAAGGGGAGGGGGTTTTAGTTCAGCCGGGGGCAGCATGGTCGGTGCAGGAAGGGCCAAAGGGCCTGTTCCTGTGCTGGAATTTTCTCTGTGCCTTGTTCTTAGATTACATCTACTGGTTGCCCTTTATCTACCCTTCTCATTACCGTCTCAAAGAATTATAATGTATTTCCTAGAATCACAGCCATTTAGTGCAGAAGGAGGCCATTCAGCCCATTGAATCTGCACCAACCACAAACCCATCCAGGTCCTATCCCCGTAACCCCACATATTTACCCCACTAACCCCTCTTAATTTGTCAGCCGTGATTTCCCCATCGTTAACCCATGCTAACTGTTTGATTCTGTTCTGTATTACTAAATGTTCTGCTATTAACATCCTTTATAACGGACTCTTAACATTTTCCCAATGACCGAAGTGAACTGCCCAATAGTTACCTTTTCTTCAGTCTCAGGATCTTTGTAAAATTCCTCCTGCATCCACAATCTCTTCAGCCGCTGCCTTTAATATCCTGGGATGCAACACATCTGGTGCTGGGGACTTGACAATCTTTCACCCCCCCCCCATCAGTTTCCCGAATGTTTTTTCTCGTGATAATTGTTGTATCTATTCCCCCTCGGTTATTTTGTATTTTTGGATGTTATTAATATTTTCCACTGCGAACAAAATATTTATTTAACACTCTGCCATTTCCTCATTCCCCATTATTATCTCCCCAGTCTCACTCTGTAAACACACTGCATTCACTTTGGCCGCCGGCTTCCTTTCTATATCTTTACAGAAGCTCTGATGTCCATTTTGATATTACTTCCTACTCCACCCTCAGAGTTTATCCTCTCCCTCTCCTTTTGTGGTCACCTTCTGGTGGTTTTTAAACTTTCCTAACCCTCTGGGTTACCCCCAGTCTTTGCCACATTATTGGGGGGCGAATCTCCCAGAAAGAATTCTAAGTGTTGAATTTGTCTGAAAGCTGGAATAAATCCCACTGGTTTTTACAGCGGGAGTTTAAACATGAATCTCCCACACTCTCTGCACTGCAGAGTGGGGTGAATGACATTAACATTCAGTGGGCAGGGCCTGTTCCCGCTGGAGAGCCGGCTGCATAGTGCTGAGTGGGCCACTGCACACGCACCGTTTTGTCAGTGCCGTGATCAGTGTATGTACAGTGGCCTCCCGACTGTTGGCGTCCCAATCGCTGGCCCCCTGTGCAATCCTGGACGCAGAGCCCTCCAGCCCCCGATCACTGGTCTCCCAGATGTGCCCAGGCCAGCCTCAACGAGCACCCCATCCCAACGGGCTACCTCAACCTTCCCTGGCCCCTGGCAGTCTCGATTTCCTGTCACCCCGACAGGCTGAACCCCCGCGCCCCCACTAGACACCCTCCCCCACTCCCAGCAATATCCCCCCTTCCCCAGAGGCACTGCCCTATGACAGTGAGCAGTGCCAAGGTGCCCCCCCCCACCAAGCAGTGCCAGGGGGCCAGGTTGGCACTGCCGGGCTGGCAATGCCCAGAGGGTATCCCCTGACCTGGTGTGTTCTACAGGGCTCCCCTTTGCTCCTGTGGGATCGGGCTGCCCGGTCCCCGTTAGTGGGGAGCTATGGTAAACCCCACGGGAGTGACATACTCCAGGCGCGGGGGGATTGGGGGTGCAGGGAGAAGCCAGCAGGCCCTTCAGCCCTGAGCCCGCGAATGAAATGCTAAACTTCATTGAAATAATGCATTCAGCTCCGTACTGATTTTTGGCACAGAGCAGACGGGGCTGGAAACCTGGCAACCAGAGACACGCGGAGGCTGGGGTACCTAATGGGAAACCCATTACACGAACTTCGCTCCAGTCTCCCGCCTGCTGGAGCATCAGGCTGGGAGAATCACCCCCCAACATGTTCTCCTTTCAATTTAACATTATCCTTAACTTCCTTGATTCACCCTGATCGATTTGTCTCCTTCCCAGAATCCTCCTCCCTCACTGGAGTGTGAGTCATGAAATATATCGATAAACGTCTGCCCTCCCTGCTGTACTCCTTTGCCAGTCCACCCCAGCCAATTCTGCCCTCATTACTTTGCAATTACCCTGATCTAAGTCTAGCACACTTGCTCCAGGCCCACGTTTCTCACCCTCAAACTGGATGCTGAGTCCTCCCATGTTATGATCACTGTTTCCTCGGGGATATATTACTCCGAGAGTTTATTAAAGCTGCCACATTTCCAGGTCCAAAATAGTCTGAACGCAGGTCGGACCCACAACTTATTGTCCTGGGAAACTCTCCCGATTATGCCCGGAATTCTTCCTCGAGGCTCCCTCTGTCAACTTGTCCCTCCCAATCCGGGTGAAGGTAAATGTTCTGCCCGGCTGCTTTATTCTCCGTGTCTCAGCACAGCGCTCTTGTTCAGAGGCCTGCGGATTCCCAGCTGTGATATAACTTCTGAGATGTGGGGTTGAACCTGGGAGGGCGATGGCACCTCTGCCTCACACCCTCAAGTTACCGTGGTGATGGTTCTTATCTTTATTTTAATCCCACCTCATCGAGGCCCTTCCCCCGCACAGGACTTCACCTCAACAGTGAATAACAGCAGAGACCACTCAGTCCTTTGAGCCTGTGCTAGTTCTTTGAAAGATCCATAGAATCGCTACAGTGCAGATGGAGGCCATTTGGCCCATCGAGCCTGCAGCACTCTCTGACGGAGCTTCTTTCCCAGGCCCTCTCCCCTCCACCCTCTCCCAGTAACCCTCCACCCTATCCTAGTATCCCTGTGCATTTAGCATGGCCAATCCCCCTAACCTGATCATCTTTGGACACTAAGGGACAATTTACCCTGGCCAATCCACCTAACCTGCACATCTGAATATAGATTCAAATATATTTGGAGGGACGATTGAGTTCAAGGTAAATAATTTCTTTAATAAGACACGGTACCGTTGTGGACTTCACGGGCAGGAGATGGTGAGCAGTGCAGCCGCTGCGATTCGAGGTTGCAGTAGTGCTGACTTCAGCAGGCGAATAGTTGGTTTTGCCGTTGCAGTGTTTCTGCAGCCAGATGGAGAAATTTCCACAGTCAGAGAGAGAGAGAGATAACACGCGTTTGCTGCAGTCTATAAAGCAGGAATATGTGAAGAGGTGGACTTTGATAGGAAGATTAGAGGAGTTAAATGAGAAAGACTGCAGAGAGCTGCAGCACTGAGGGGCGTGGGGGTCCTTGTACTTCAATCACAAAAAGCCAGCATGCGAGATCAGCGGGTAATTGGGAAGTAAATGGGCCTTTATTTCACAGAGAATGGAGTCTCGATCTGTGGAATTCTTTACTGCAGAGGGCTGTATTAAGTACGTTAAGTTAGACAGATGTTTAATCAGTAAGGGAATGAAGGGATTTGGGAATAAGACGAATGTTAAATTGATGATTATCACATCAAAGCAGTCACAATCTCACTGAATGATGCAGCAGACTCAATGTGCTGAATGGGCTACTTCTGCACCTGCGCCTTATAGTCTTCTTATCTCCCATTGTCTCCACTGGAGGTGGCAATTAGTTTCTGGACGCTTTAGAAGCACCTTGTCTGGAAACAGAGTGAACTTCTCAATGTATTATCCAGCAGCAGTTCTGCTATCTCTGGCTAGTATAGCCATGATTTTAAAATTCACAAGTTAAATTTAATGCATAACATGTAAATCTTTATTTCTGCAATCATGACACTTCAGCCTGGTTACCGAGCCTCCTGTCACTGGAAACACTTTCTCCTCATTCCCTCTATCCAAATCCTCCCCCCCCCCCCCCTTGTGATTCTGAACACCTCGATTCAATCTCCCCCTGAACCTTCTCCACTCCGAGGGGAACGCTCCTAGCTTCTCCCCGTCTCTCCGTGTGACCTGAAGCCCCCCTCATCCCCGGGAACATTTGAGTATCTCGCCCTCTGTAGCCCTATCAAAGGCCCTGATGTGTCAATGGAGGCGAATTCTCCCCAGTGTGTCCCTACCTGTCCCACACATGACTCTGCCCTTGGGTATGACCACCATTGAACCATAGAATCTCTGCAGACAAAGGCCATTCAGCCCATCAAGTCTGCACCGACACACTCAAACAGCAGCCCAATCCTAGCCCCCTCCCCTGTCCTATCCCCGTAACCCCCTGCATTTAGCGTGGCCAATCACCTAACCTGCATTTGGAGTGTGGGAGGAAACCCACGCTGACACGGGGAGAATGTGCAGACTTCGCACAGACCCAAGCCAGGAAACGAACCCAGATCCCTGACGCTGTGAGGCAGCAGCGCTGACCAGCGAGTTACCGTGGTGTGGGGGAAGTGGTGTAGAGATGGATGATCAGCCATGGTCACAGTGAAGGGAGGAGCAGGCTCGATGGGCTGAATGGCCTACCGCTGCTGGCATGTCCTTACAGAGGCTGGGAGAGGGTTAGAACACCCTCCCAGAAATGGCAATGGAGCAAATCTTTACTCCCCCCGTGGGTTTATTTATTAGTGTCACAAGTAGTTGTACATTAACACTGCAATGAAGTTACTGTGAAAATCCCCTAGTCGCCACACTCTGGTGTCTGTTCGGGTTACACTGAGGGAGAATTTAGCATGGCCAATGCACCCGAACCAGCAGGTCTTTCAGACTGTGGAGGCAAACCGGGGCACCCAGAGGAAACCCACGCAGACATGGGGAGAACGTACAGACTCCACACAGTCAGTGACCCAAGACCGGGAATCGAACCCAGGTCCCTGGCGCTGTGAGACAGCAGTGCTAACCCACTGTGTTACCCAGCTGGGAATCGAACCCGGGTCCCTGACACTGTGAGGCAGCAGTGCTAACCCACTGTGTTACCCAGCTGGGAATCGAACCCGGGTCCCTGGCGCTGTGAGACAGCAGTGCTAACCCACTGTGTTTCCCAGCTGGGAATCGAACCCGGGTCCCTGGCGCTGTGAGGCAGCAGTGCTAACCCACTGTGTTACCCAGCTGGGAATCGAACCCGGGTCCCTGGCGCTGTGAGACAGCAGTGCTAACCCACTGTGTTTCCCAGCTGGGAATCGAACCCGGGTCCCTGGCGCTGTGAGGCAGCAGTGCTAACCCACTGTGTTACCCAGCTGGGAATCGAACCCGGGTCCCTGGCGCTGTGAGACAGCAGTGCTAACCCACTGTGTTTCCCAGCTGGGAATCGAACCCGGGTCCCTGGCGCTGTGAGACAGCAGTGCTAACCCACTGTGTTTCCCAGCTGGGAATCGAACCCGGGTCCCTGGCACTGTGAGACAGCAGTGCTAACCACTGTGTCACCGTGGGACAGGAGTGGTTAACTGCGGAGCAGAATTGAGAAGAGGAGGATCTCAGGAAAGGGAGATGGATCACTGAGGGAATGATGGCAGAGAGAGGGAAGGGCAGAGGGAGAAAGGCAGCATCACTGCAGATCCACCGCTCCTTCACAGAGAGATGACTGTCTGTTGTGTAACAAGACAGATTGTTCAGGCAGTGTGTGTGTGAGACTGACTACAACCTCAGCTTCCACAGGGCTGGCCAGCAGTTACTCCTGCCCGCAGAGAAAGCATCAAAATAATTACTTCCCTGTCACCGCTTATCGACATTTCCCAGCAATGACATTCCACACTCAGCCTGATAATATTACAACTAAAAAATACACATTAACCCTCCAATCACTGCGTTCCTATCAATTCTCTCCACATTTACCCCTCACACACTGAGCTCCAAATATTGATTGTGTCCTGGGAGACAGTGTAGAGGGAGTTTTACTCTGTATCTAACCCCGTGCTGTCCCTGTCCTGGGAGTGTTTGATGGGGGGACAGTGTAGAGGGAGTTTTACTCTGTATCTAACCCCGTGCTGTCCCTGTCCTGGGAGTGTTTGATGGGGGGACAGTGTAGAGGGAGTTTTACTCTGTATCTAACCCCGTGCTGTCCCTGTCCTGGGAGTGTTTGATGGGGGGACAGTGTAGAGGGAGCTTTACTCTGTATCTAACCCCGTGCTGTACCTGTCCTGGGAGTGTTTGATGGGGGGACAGTGTAGAGGGAGCTTTACTCTGTATCTAACCCCGTGCTGTACCTGTCCTGGGAGTGTTTGATGGGAGACAGTGTAGAGGGAGCTTTAGTCTGTATCTAACCCCGTGCTGTACCTGTCCTGGGAGTGTTTGATGGGGGGACAGTGTAGAGGGAGCTTTACTCTGTATCTAACCCCGTGCTGTACCTGTCCTGGGAGTGTTTGATGGGGGGGACAGTGTAGAGGGAGCTTTACTCTGTATCTAACCCCGTGCTGTACCTGTCCTGGGAGTGTTTGATGGGGGACAGTGTAGAGGGAGCTTTACTCTGTATCTAACCCCGTGCTGTACCTGTCCTGGGAGTGTTTGATGGGGGGGACAGTGTAGAGGGAGCTTTACTCTGTATCTAACCCTGTGCTGTCCCTGTCCTGGGAGTGTTTGATGGGGACAGTGTCGAGGGTGCTTTACTCTATATCTGTCAGTACTGAGGGAATGCCGCACTGTCAGAGGGTCAGTACTATATCTGAGGCTCTGTTTGACCTCTGGGGATGGGAGGAAAAGATCACAGGATCACTATTTGGAAGAAGCGTGTGAGGAAGGGATTGGGGGATTGAGATGGGGAAGGGATCGGGGAGGGTTGAGGTGGGGAAGGGTGCTGGGGAGGGGAGGGGGAGGTGATTTCTCCCTGGTGTCCTGAGACTGCTATTTATCCCTCATCAAATGTCACTGTAATGTACAGATGCTGTGGGTCATTATGACATTGTTTGTGGGATCTTGCTGTGTGTAATATGGCTGCCGTGTTTGCTACCTGTTGACAGTGCATACGGTGTGAAGGAGAGTCTCTGCAATGTGAAAGGCTTTAGCCCTGTGACAGGGAGAGGAGCCAATCTCTCATCCACAGAGAGAGTGCGGCCTACTGGAGTCAGGCTTCTGGCCTTCTCGTCTGTGACTCACTCGGGATTGCCTGGGACTGGATGCCACGGATCGGGGAACGGGACGTCTGAGAGGAGCGTCCGGTGCCTGTCGGACAGAATTTGACAGTTTTTCATGGTCCTGTTAGTGTTACTGTGTGAGACGCTGCTGGATTGTGTGGGGAAAGCAGTTTGTCTGTCAGATCGACCATGATATCCTGCGCAGTGGGTGATGAATGTTTTCACTCATTAACTTGTTCCAGATTATAAATACCTGAATTATTTCATATTAATTACAGCACCAACTCTGTCCCAATTATCTCCCTGACACCATTCGGCCATTCACCCTGAGACTATCCCACCGGCAAGTTACAAATCAGTCGTCATCTTTCAGCCTAGGACAGACACACAGACACACACCCCCCCCACACAGGACACAGACACACACCCTCACACACACCCTCACACACAGGACACAGACACACCCCTCACACACACCCTCACACACACCCCCCCACACAGGACACAGACACACCCCTCACACACACCCTCACACACACCCCCCCACACAGGACACAGACACACCCCCTCACACACACACCCCCCCCCACACACCCCCTCACACACACACCCCCCCCCCCACACACCCCCCCCCCCCACACAGGACACAGACACACACCCTCACACACCCCCCCCCCACACAGGACACAGACACACACCCTCACACCCCCCCCCCCCACACAGGACACAGACACACACCCTCACACACCCCCCCCCCACACAGGACACAGACACACCCCCTCACACACACCCCCCCACACAGGACAGAGACACACACCCTCACACACCCCCCCCACACAGGACAGAGACACACACCCTCACACACCCCCCCCCACACAGGACAGAGACACACCCCCTCACACATCCCCCCCCCACACAGGACACAGACACACCCCCTCACACACACACCCCCCACACAGGACACAGACACACCCCCTCACACACCCCCCCCCACACAGGACAGAGACACACCCCCTCACACACCCCCCCACACACAGGACACAGACACACCCCCTCACACACACCCCCCCCACACAGGACACAGACACACCCCCTCACACACACCCCCACACAGGACAGAGACACACCCCCTCACACACACCCCCACACAGGACACAGACACACCCCCTCACACACCCCCCCCCCCCCCCCACAGGACAGAGACTCACACCGTCACACATACTGTCTCACACAGGACAGAGACACACCCCCCACCCACACAGGACAGAGACACCCTCACACACACAGGACACAGATGCACACCCTCACACACAGGACAGAGACACACCATCCCACACACCCTCACCCACATCCTTATGCACCCTCACACAAACTCACACCCTGACACAGATACACACACACACACCTTCATGCACAGCATCACACACACACCCTCACTCACCCTCACACATACTCTCACATACACAGACCTTCATGCACACCCTCACACAAACCCTCATGCACACACATACACACAATACGTGCCCTTACCTATCATCAGGGACAAGATCAGAAACTCCAAAGTATGTTATGAAGTTAATCGAGATCCCAACTTTTTGTGATTTTGATATTAATGCGAGCATGAAGTGTTTCATTCAAAGTGTGAATTAATTGACCCACTCGGAAACTTATATTAAAACAAACTTTGTTTCATAACACAGTTAAAATATAACAAAAAGAATTAACATAACATTCACCAATTGAAATGCCTAAAACACGAGAAGGTATAATTCTTAACAACTAGCTATTTCTATAGTTCCAATTTAAGCAATATCCCTACAGACACAAATCCCCTCTTCAGAATCAGTTAGCACAAAACATATAAGCTTACGTGGATGCTAGACTTCCAACCTTTTAACACCTCCAAACAGAGATACAGAAAGACATCAGTCCTCTGATTCCCCTACAAAAGCCTCCAAAGAAAGATCTATCCTCAAACAGCAACTTCAGAGGTAGAGACCTTTTTTTTTGGCAAGACCTGGACTCCAATCTCCAGAGAGAGACAGGGAGCTACTTCTCTCTAAAGATCCCAAGCAGTAACCAAATGTGTTTCTGTCTGTGAGCCGAGCCCTACCCAGTCACATGATGTTCCTGTTAATCAACCTAATCAAACCCCACTTTGAAAAACCCCAGGGGAAATCACTCAGATCACCAAATCTGCTTCAACCCAGATTAAAACAAACACTCCAGCAATTAGGATCACTTATGCTTCTGAGTATGAACATGTGACTCCCGGTTACAGACAAGGCAGAACCGGGTAAATAGAACTGACATTTAAAAATGAATCCGACACAAGAAATGTGACACAAATACATTTCTTCAAGGCACAGTATTGTCACACTATACGTAATGATGTTGAAAGTGTGGTGAATATCTAGAGCTGTATGCAGCACTCCTGTCTGAGCAAAACTAGAGTTTGACACAAGTTTAGAATAAAATCAAAGAGCAATACCACACAGGAACAGGCCATTCAGCCCTCCAACCCATGCTGATCACATCCTATCCAAACCGACTGCTTACATCCCTCTATTCCTCGTTTGTTAATATGCCGATCAAGATAAGTCTTAAATGTGGCTAACGTAACCGCCTCAACCACCTCACTTGGCAGTACATTTCAGGTCCCCATCACCCTCTGTGTAAAACACTTTTCCCGCACATCTCCATTGAACCTCCCCCCCCATCCCCCACCACTTATCTCGAACTTGTGCCCCTTGTAATTGTCATTTCTGCCCTGGGAAAAAATGTCCACTATTCACCCTATCGATATCTCTCATAGTTTAATAAACTTCTGTCAGTTGCCCCTCAGCCTCCATCTTTCCAGGCAGAACAATCCCAGATTATCCAATCTCTCCTCCTAGCTAATACTCTCCACACCAGGCAACATCCCTGATAAACCTTTTCTGCACTCTCTCCAAAGCCTCCATGTCCTTCTGATCGTGTGGTGACCAGAACTGGACACAGTATTCCAAATGTGGCCGAAATAACACTTCATATAACTTAATTTCCCAACTTTTATACTCAGTGCCCTGTCTGATGAAGGCAAGCATGCCACATGCTTTCTTCGTTACCTTTCCCACCTTCTAAGGATCTGTGGACCTATACTCCCAGATGTGTGTGTGTGTGTCTATGCTCCTGATGGTTCTGCCATTGAATTGGATCGACCAAAATGCATCACCTCGCAAGAGGGGGAGTGTGGTCAGCTGGGGAGGGGGTGAGGGGGTGGGGGGGGGGGGGGCGACAGTGGGAAGGGAGTAAACCAGCCTCTCACACAATAGCGATAGAAACTGCTGAAAACACTGGGTTGGTGACCCACTCCCACCCTCCCCCCTCCGCCAAAGGGAAACCCCGCCCCGGGAACACTGCCCCCATTCCCTCCGCCAGCACATCGACCAACCTCTTTCTGCAAAGATCTGATTTGATTTATTACTAGAACATAGAACATAGAACATTACAGCGCAGAACAGGCCCTTCGGCCCACGATGTTGCGCCGACCAGTTACAAAAACAATGACCCACTAGCCTATACCAATCCCTTTTCGTCCATAAACCTATCCAGAGATCTCTTAAACGCCCCCAAACTAGACGCATTTACAACTGCAGCAGGCAGGGCATTCCAATCCCTCACCACCCTCTGGGTAAAGAACCTACCCCTGACATCCGTCCTGTAGCTACCCCCCCTTAATTTAAAGCCATGCCCCCTCGTGCTAGCTTTCTCCATCCGAGGAAAAAGGCTATCACTGTCCACCCTATCTAAACCTCTAATCATCTTATATGTTTCAATAAGATCCCCTCTTAGCCGCCTTCTTTCCAACGAAAACAACCCCAAATCCCTCAGTCTCTCCTCATAGGACCTCCCCACCATACCAGGCAACATCCTAGTAAACCTCCTCTGCACCCTCTCCAAAGCCTCCACATCCTTCTTGTAATGTGGGGACCAGAACTGCACACAGTACTCCAAGTGCGGCCGCACTAGAGTAGTGTACAGTTGCAACATTACACTGCGACTCCTAAATTCAATCCCCCTACCAATAAACGCCAGGACACCGTACGCCTTCTTGACAACCTTATCTACTTGATTCCCAACTTTCAGGGATCTATGTACACACACACCTAGATCCCTCTGTTCATCCACACTATTCAAAGTCCTCCCGTTAGCCCTATACTCGACACATCTGTTGCTCCTACCAAAGTGAATTACCTCACACTTCTACTGTCACATGTATTGGGATACAGTGAAAAGTATTGTTCCTTGCGCGCTATACAGACAAAGCATACTGTTCATAGAGTACATAGAAGGATTTGACTTGATTTATTTTTGTCATGGGAAACGGTGAAAAGTATTGTTTCTTCCATGCTGTACAGACAAAGCATACCGTTCATAGAGAAGGAAGGGAGAGGGTGTAGAATGTAGTGTTACAGTCACAGCGAGGGTGTAGAGAAAGATCAACTTAATGCGAGGTAGGTCCATTCAAAAGTCTGACAGCAGCAGGGAAGAAGCTGTTCTTGAGTCGGTCGGTACGGGACCTCAGACTTTTGTATCATTTTCCTGACGGAAGAGAGAATGTCCGGGGTGTGTGGGGTCCTTAATTATACCGGCTGCTTTTCCTGAGGCAGCGGGAAGTGTAGACAGAGTCAATGGATGGGAGGCTGGTTTGTGTGATGGATTGGGCTACATTCACCACCTTTTGTAGTTCCTTGCGGTCTTGGGCAGAGCAGGAGCCCAGACCAAGCTGTGATACAACCAGAAAGAATGCTTTCTATGGGGTGTCTGTAAAAGTTGGTGAGAGTCGTAGCGGACATGCCAAATTTCCTTAGTTGTTGGGGAAAGTAGAGGCGTTGGTGGGGCTTTCTTAACTATAGTGTCAGCATGGGGGGGGACCAGGACAGGTTGTTGGTGATCTGGACATCTAAAAACTCTCGACCCTTTCTACTCTGTCCCCGTTGATGTAGACAGGGGCATGTTCTCCTCTACACTTCCTGAACTCGATGACAATCTCCTTACGAGCTACAGGGGGTCAGGGTGGGGAGAGAGCAGGTAGAGGTGGGAATGGGGGAGAGAGCTGCAGGGGAATCAGGGAGAGAGCAGAGTAAGGTGGGGGTAGGGGAGAGAGCTGCAGGGAGGGGCAAGGAGAGAGCAGGTAGAGGTGGGAATGGGGGAGAGAGCTGCAGGGGGGGTCAGGGTGGGGAGAGAGCTGCTGTCTCCTTCAATGGAGAGAAGGGGGCAGTTGATGCCTGTCCCCGAGGGGATGGGGGGGGGGGGTTGAGCTGCCCACACTCTGAATTCGAGGGATCCCGGTTATGGGGCATGAACCACAGACTGGTACCATGCAGAGTGACCTGGAATGGGGGAACCACCCTCCCATGAACTTGGTCACCCAGGGTTACCAAACTTGCCGAGTATTCACTCAGACAAAAGCAAAACTGCGGATTCTGGAACCAGACACATAAATGCTGGAAAATCTCAGCGGGTCTGGCAGCAGAGAGAGAATTGAGCTAATGCTTGGAGTCTGGATGAACCTTCATCAGAATGGCAAAGAGATCTCTGACAAAGGGTCACCCAGGCTCGAAGCTCTATTCTCTCTCCGCTGCCAGACCCGCTGAGATTTTCCAGCACTTTCTGTTTCTGTTGCGGATGTACAAAGCAGCTGGTCCATTTCCAGGTCGATCACAGTCAGGTCCAGAGTAAAACTCTAATTACAATCAAACAGGAAAAGGAACAAAGTCAGAGTATGAATGAAAATGGGTGGAAGAGGGTCAAAGAGATTGTATCAGATTAGAATAGAGGATAATACACCAGGGAATCTGGAAGAGTTTTGTAAGCTTCAGGACTGGAAGGGTAGGTGAAGCTTGGAACCAACAGATGGCGCCATGGAGAACAGCACAACCTTCAACTCAAGACCAACGTCAAAGAAAATAACTGAGCAGCCGATCATCTCATTTATATTAATGATTTGGATGAGAATATAGGAAGCATGGTTAGTAAGTTTGCAAGTGACACCAAGATTGGTGGCATAGCGGTCAGTGAAGAAAGTTAACTCAGGTTGCAATGGGATCTTCATCAATTGGGCTGGTGGGCTGACGAATGGCAGATGGAGTTTAATTTAGTTAACTTTTATAAAAATAGATTAATTGAAATAATTTAATCCATTAAACACTCCCAGGACAGGTACAGCACCGGGTTAGATACAGAGTAAATCTCCCTCTACACTGTCCCCCCATCAAACACTCCCAGGACAGGTACAGCACGGGGGTTAGATACAGAGTAAAGCTCCCTCTACACTGTCCCCCCCATCAAACACTCCCAGGACAGGTACAGCACGGGGTTAGATACAGAGTAAAGCTCCCTCTACACTGTCCCCATCAAACACTCCCAGGACAGGTACAGCACGGGGTTAGATACAGAGTAAAGCTCCCTCTACGCTGTCCCCATCAAACACACCCAGGACAGGTACAGCACGGGGTTAGATACAGAGTAAAGCTCCCTCTACGCTGTCCCCATCAAACACACCCAGGACAGGTACAGCACGGGGTTAGATACAGAGTAAAGCTCCCTCTACACTGTCCCCATCAAACACTCCCAGGACAGGTACAGCGCGGGGTTAGATACAGAGTAAAGCTCCCTCTACACTGTCCCCATCAAACACTCCCAGGACAGGTACAGCGCGGGGTTAGATACAGAGTAAAGCTCCCTCTACACTGTCCCCATCAAACACTCCCAGGACAGGTACAGCACGGGGTTAGATACAGAGTAAAGCTCCCTCTACACTGTCCCCCATCAAACACTCCCAGGACAGGTACAGCACGGGGTTAGATACAGAGTAAAGCTCCCTCTACACTGTCCCCCATCAAACAGTCCCAGGACAGATACAGCACGGGGTTAGATACAGAGTAAAGCTCCCTCTACACTGTCCCCCATCAAACACTCCCAGGACAGGTACAGCACGGGGTTAGATACAGAGTAAAGCTCCCTCTACACTGTCCCCCCATCAAACACTCCCAGGACAGGTACAGCACGGGGTTAGATACAGAGTAAAGCTCCCTCTACACTGTCCCCCCATCAAACACTCCCAGGACAGGTACAGCACGGGGTTAGATACAGAGTAAAGCTCCCTCTACACTGTCCCCCCATCAAACACTCCCAGGACAGGTACAGCACGGGGTTAGATACAGAGTAAAGCTCCCTCTACACTGTCCCCCCATCAAACACTCCCAGGACAGGTACAGCACGGGGTTAGATACAGAGTAAAGCTCCCTCTACACTGTCCCCCCATCAAACACTCCCAGGACAGGTACAGCACGGGGTTAGATACAGAGTAAAGCTCCCTCTACACTACCCCCCCATCAAACACTCCCAGGACAGGTACAGCACGGGGTTAGATACAGAGTAAAGCTCCCTCTACACTGTCCCCATCAAACACTCCGAGGACAGGTACAGCACGGGGTTAGATACAGAGTAAAGCTCCCTCTACACTGTCCCCCCATCAAACACTCCCAGGACAGGTACAGCACGGGGTTAGATACAGAGTAAAGCTCCCTCTACACTGTCCCCATCAAACACTCCCAGGACAGGTACAGCGCGGGGTTAGATACAGAGTAAAGCTCCCTCTACACTGTCCCCATCAAACACTCCCAGGACAGGTACAGCACGGGGTTAGATACAGAGTAAAGCTCCCTCTACACTGTCCCCCATCAAACACTCCCAGGACAGGTACAGCACGGGGTTAGATACAGAGTAAAGCTCCCTCTACACTGTCCCCCATCAAACACTCCCAGGACAGGTACAGCACGGGGTTAGATACAGAGTAAAGCTCCCTCTACACTGTCCCCCATCAAACAGTCCCAGGACAGATACAGCACGGGGTTAGATACAGAGTAAAGCTCCCTCTACACTGTCCCCCATCAAACACTCCCAGGACAGGTACAGCACGGGGTTAGATACAGAGTAAAGCTCCCTCTACACTGTCCCCCCATCAAACACTCCCAGGACAGGTACAGCACGGGGTTAGATACAGAGTAAAGCTCCCTCTACACTGTCCCCCCATCAAACACTCCCAGGACAAGTACAGCACGGGGTTAGATACAGAGTAAAGCTCCCTCTACACTACCCCCCCATCAAACACTCCCAGGACAGGTACAGCACGGGGTTAGATACAGAGTAAAGCTCCCTCTACACTACCCCCCCATCAAACACTCCCAGGACAGGTACAGCACGGGGTTAGATACAGAGTAAAGCTCCCTCTACACTGTCCCCATCAAACACTCCCAGGACAGGTACAGCACGGGGTTAGATACAGAGTAAAGCTCCCTCTACACTGTCCCCCCATCAAACACTCCCAGGACAGGTACAGCACGGGGTTAGATACAGAGTAAAGCTCCCTCTACACTGTCCCCATCAAACACTCCCAGGACAGGTACAGCACAGGGTTAGATACAGAGTAAAGCTCCCTCTACACTGTCCCCATCAAACACTCCCAGGACAGGTACAGCACAGGGTTAGATACAGAGTAAAGCTCCCTCTACACTGTCCCCATCAAACACTCCCAGGACAGGTACAGCACAGGGTTAGATACAGAGTAAAGCTCCCTCTACACTGTCCCCATCAAACACTCCCAGGACAGATACAGCACGGGGTTAGATACAGAGTAAAGCTCCCTCTACACTGTCCCCCATCAAACACTCCCAGGACAGGTACAGCACGGGGTTAGATACAGAGTAAAGCTCCCTCTACACTGTCCCCCCATCAAACACTCCCAGGACAGGTACAGCACGGGGTTAGATACAGAGTAAAGCTCCCTCTACACTGTCCCCCCATCAAACACTCCCAGGACAGGTACAGCACGGGGTTAGATACAGAGTAAAGCTCCCTCTACACTACCCCCCCATCAAACACTCCCAGGACAGGTACAGCACAGGGTTAGATACAGAGTAAAGCTCCCTCTACACTGTACCCATCAAACACTCCGAGGACAGGTACAGCACGGGGTTAGATACAGAGTAAAGCTCCCTCTACACTGTCCCCATCAAACACTCCCAGGACAGGTACAGCACGGGGTTAGATACAGAGTAAAGCTCCCTCTACACTGTCCCCCCATCAAACACTCCCAGGACAGGTACAGGGTTAGATATTGGAGATACCCAGTGCTATATTGTTGAATGTGTGGGATGTGTCAGTCTGTGTGGTGTGGTCAGAATTTCACAGCCATAAAACATTCCACTGGGAGTTGTTAAGAAGGGTTATTAAAGTGAGGAGGATACTCAGAGAGGCATTTACTCTCTCTGCTGTTCATAACAATATTGTAAACATTACCAAGCACATCCCACATCAACATTCAGCAGCAAGATGTGATACTGAACAGAACCTACACTGGACCCGATATAAAATATCCCAAACAAAACCTGTCAATCCCTCTCCAACCCCCACACGGTCAACACTTTCCAACTCACACAGCTAGCTTCCACCCCTCCCTATCTCTGTAACCTCCTCCAGTGCCTACACCCCCTCCCTATCTCTGTAACCTCCTCCAGTCCCTACACCCCTCCCGATCTCTGTAACCTCCTCCAGCCCCTACACCCCCTCCCTATCTCTGTAACCTCCTCCAGTCCCTACACCCCCTCCCTATCTCTGTAACCTCCTCCAGCCCCCTACACCCCCTCCCTATCTCTGTAACCTCCTCCAGCCCCCTACACCCCCTCCCTATCTCTGTAACCTCCTCCAGCCCCTACACCCCCTCCCTAGCTCTGTAACCTCCTCCAGTCCCTACACCCCCTCCCTATCTCTGTAACCTCCTCCAGCCCCCTACACCCCCTCCCTATCTCTGTAACCTCCTCCAGCCCCCTACACCCCCTCCCTATCTCTGTAACCTCCTCCAGGCCCCTACACCCCTCCCTATCTCTATAACCCCCTCCAGACCCTACACCCCCTCCCTATCTCTGTAACCTCCTCAAATCCAGTCGATGAGGAAGTCTATCGGGAGAACGCCCCTTTTCTCTCGAGTGAAATGTGAAGTTCTGGAATTCTCTGCCCGAGAAGTTTGATGTGGAACCTCGGCTGTCACTTCTCCCCTTGGGACTAATTCTGTCTCATTCTCCTGGGGTAGAGTGATGAGGACACCACCGCAGAACTGACCCTGTGATAAGGACGGTAACGCATCGAGATTCAGGTAATTAGATTCACCATCAGTCCACTGGAGTCAGACTCCCAACACTCGGGACCAAGGAAATCGGTTCTTCCGGAGATAATTTGGAGGAATCATTTTGCGATGACAATAATTGGTCACCAAGGCGACACAAAGCTAGTTCATCTTCACTCTGAGAAACAGGAGCTGTTTTTGTTAAAACAATGTCTGGTAGTTTCTTTCTGACACGTGGCATATTTACAGGCAGTCTTCTTGTTGAAGTGAGGGTGTTTTATACACAGAGAAACTCAAAGCAGGAGGAGGCCAATCCGCCCTTCCAGCCTGCTTTCCCATTCACTTAGATCATCCAATTCTATTTCCTCATTTCCCCAATATTCCTCGAGTCCTTTAGCCCCAGGAGCTATGGCACAGTGGGTTAGCATTGCTGCCTCACAGTGCCAGGGACCCGGGTTCGATTCCCAGCTGGGTAACACAGTGGGTTAGCATTGCTGCCTCACAGTGCCAGGGACCCGGGTTCGATTCCCAGCTGGGTAACACAGTGGGTTAGCACTGCTGCCTCACAGTGCCAGGGACCCGGGTTCGATTCCCAGCTGGGTAACACAGTGGGTTAGCACTGCTGCCTCACAGCGCCAGGGACCCGGGTTCGATTCCCAGCTGGGTAACACAGTGGGTTAGCACTGCTGCCTCACAGTGCCAGGGACCCGGGTTCGATTCCCAGCTGGGTAACACAGTGGGTTAGCACTGCTGCCTCACAGCGCCAGGGACCCGGGTTCGATTCCCAGCTGGGTAACACAGTGGGTTAGCACTGCTGCCTCACAGTGCCAGGGACCCGGGTTCGATTCCCAGCTGGGTAACACAGTGGGTTAGCACTGCTGCCTCACAGCGCCAGGGACCCGGGTTCGATTCCCAGCTGGGTAACACAGTGGGTTAGCACTGCTGCCTCACAGTGCCAGGGACCCGGGTTCGATTCCCAGCTGGGTAACACAGTGGGTTAGCACTGCTGCCTCACAGTGCCAGGGACCCGGGTTCGATTACGATCTTGGATCAGTGTATGGGTGGAGATAGTACACTCTCTCCGTGTCTGTGTGGGTTTTCTCCGGGTGCTCCGGTTTCCTCCCACTGAGCGGGTGAGGTTGATTGGCTAAATTGACCCGAATGCCAGGGGGATTAGTGGGGTAAATATATGGGGTTACGGGGATGGGGCCTGGGTGGGATTGTGGTCGGTGCTCGGTCGATGGGCAGAATGGCCTCCTTCGGCACTGTAGGATTCTCGGACTCGATGAAGTCTGGGAATATCATTGACATTGTGAAAATCTTTACATTTTTGTGAATTGTGAACAATGATCACCAACAAACTGTCCCACCATTATTGATGCACACTCGAAGTCGCCAGAAGTTATTCCCATGAAATTTACCACAACTGCAAAAAAACATCGAGAAACTTGTTGAAATTGCAAAGATTACCCTCCCCATCAGAGGGTCATTTGTGGGATGTTCCTGAACTGAGAAACTGGCAGAAGGAAATGATCTTCCAGCGAAAAATAAATTATATCACCAAAACTACTGACTGGCATCAGCTCAATAGGCAAATAGGAGTCAGTACTGAGGGAGTGCCGCACTGTCAGAGGGTCAGTGCTGAGGGAGTGCCGCACTGTCAGAGGGTCAGTGCTGAGGGAGTGCCGCACTGTCAGAGGGTCAGTGCTGAGGGAGTGCCGCACTGTCAGAGGGTCAGTGCTGAGGGAGTGCCGCACTGTCAGAGGGTCAGTGCTGAGGGAGTGCCGCACTGTCAGAGGGTCAGTGCTGAGGGAGCGCCGCACTGTCGAGGGTCAGTGCTGAGGGAGTGCCGCACTGTCAGAGGGTCAGTACTGAGGGAGTGCCGCACTGTCAGAGGGTCAGTGCGGAGGGAGTGCCGCACTGTCAGAGGGTCAGTGCTGAGGGAGTGCCGCACTGTCAGAGGGTCAGTGCTGAGGGAGTGCCGCACTGTCAGAGGGTCAGTGCTGAGGGAGTGCCGCACTCCCTCAGTACTGAGGGGTTGTGGTGAGGGGGTGGGCAGCGGGAGGGGGTGGGGAGGGTGTTGTGGTGAGGGGGTGGGGAGGGGAGAGAGGGTGAGGGGGCAGGGAGTGGGGGGTTGTGGGGAGGGGGTGAGGGGGTGGGGAGCGGGGAGGGGGTGAGGGGTTGGGGAGGGGGGAGGAGGGGGGGAGGGGGAGGGGGGACTAATTTTGGATCCTGAGGGAGATTGCTTTAATTGGAAAGCCAATGAGATTGTGTCTTTAATTCCCTCAATGGTGATTGGGTGTTGGGAAGCGCTGGACAGGATTCAGTGAAATCGCTGTGTTTACAGAGGGTGAGACATCGTCTCCCACCCCCCCACACACCCCCCCCACCCCCCACACCCCCCAGCACCCCCACCGAGTCTGTCTCATAATCGAAAAAACATTCGCCAGCCCCACGGCCCCTCATCCTCAGCTGAATGAGTCCCCAGTGTGAATGCAGTCAGACTGACTCAGTGCTGCGTGATGATAATGTGGGAGAACCCCCTCCAGCACTCAGAAACCTGCTCAAATCATCAAAACACACACCACAGGAGGCCATTCAGCCCATCATCCCTCTGTTAGCACTCCGAAACATCTCTCCAATTAGTCCCCGCTCTCTCTGTAAATTTTCCCCCTTCCAGTATTTCCCCAGTTGCCTCTTTTGAAAGTTCCTATTGAATCTGCTTCCACCGCCCTTTCAGGCAGCGCCTTCCAGATCACAACAACTCGCTGTGTGTCCAAAATAAAATTCTCCCCATCTCCCCCCCCCTCTCTGGTTCTTTTCCCGATTCTCTCCAATCTGTGTCCCCTCTGGTTACCGAGCCTCCTGTCACTGGAAACACTTTCTCCTCATTCACTCCATCCAAACCCCCCCTCCCTCCCCCTCGTGATTCTGAACACCTCGATTCAAACTCCCCCGAACCTTCTCTGCTCCGAGGGGCATTTATTTCTGAGCTCCCTCTACACTGTCCCCCATCAAACACTCCCAGGACAGGTACAGCATGGGGTTAGATACAGAGTAAAGCTCCCTCTACACTGTCCCCCATCAAACACTCCCAGGACAGGTACAGCATGGGGTTAGATACAGAGTAAAGCTCCCTCTACACTGTCCCCCATCAAACACTCCCAGGACAGGTACAGCACGGGGTTAGATACAGAGTAAAGCTCCCTCTACACTGTCCCCCATCAAACACTCCCAGGACAGGTACAGCACGGGGTTAGATACAGAGTAAAGCTCCCTCTACACTGTCCCCCCATCAAACACTCCCAGGACAGGTACAGCACGGGGTTAGATACAGAGTAAAGCTCCCTCGACACTGTCCCCATCAAACACTCCCAGGACAGGTACAGCACGGGGTTAGATACAGAGTAAAGCTCCCTCTACACTGTCCCCATCAAACAATCCCAGGACAGGTACAGCACGGGGTTAGATACAGAGTAAAGCTCCCTCTACACTGTCCCCCCATCAAACACTCCCAGGACAGGTACAGCACGAGGTTAGATACAGAGTAAAGCTCCCTCTACACTGTCCCCCCATCAAACACTCCCAGGACAGGTACAGCACGGGGTTAGATACAGAGTAAAGCTCCCTCTACACTGTCCCCCCATCAAACACTCCCAGGACAGGTACAACACGGGGTTAGATACAGAGTAAAGCTCCCTCTACACTGTCCCCATCAAACACTCCCAGGACAGGTACAACACGGGGTTAGATACAGAGTAAAGCTCCCTCTACACTGTCCCCCATCCCAGGACAGGTACAGCACGGGGTTAGATACAGAGTAAAGCTCCCTCTACACTGTCCCCCCATCAAACACTCCCAGGACAGGTACAACACGGGGTTAGATACAGAGTAAAGCTCCCTCTACACTGTCCCCATCAAACACTCCCAGGACAGGTACAACACGGGGTTAGATACAGAGTAAAGCTCCCTCTACACTGTCCCCCATCCCAGGACAGGTACAGCACGGGGTTAGATACAGAGTAAAGCTCCCTCTACACTGTCCCCCATCAAACACTCCCAGGACAGGTACAGCACGGGGTTAGATACAGAGTAAAGCTCCCTCTACACTGTCCCCATCAAACACTCCCAGGACAGGGACAGCACGGGGTTAGATACAGAGTAAAGCTCCCTCTACACTGTCCCCATCAAACACTCCCAGGACAGGTACAGCATGGGGTTAGATACAGAGTAAAGCTCCCTCTACACTGTCCCCCCATCAAACACTCCCAGGACAGGTACAGCACGGGGTTAGATACAGAGTAAAGCTCCCTCTACACTGTCCCCCCATCAAACACTCCCAGGACAGGTACAGCACGGGGTTAGATACAGAGTAAAGCTCCCTCTACACTGTCCCCATCAAACACTCCCAGGACAGGGACAGCACGGAGGAAAAGGAAGAGAAGGATCCGATGATGGGGGTAGATGCAGAGGGGGGTTTTGGGAGGAGGATTGTACGGAGCTGGAACAGCAGTATGGGATGGATGGGTCCAGTGGTCTAAACCTTTAGAGATGCTCCATGGAAAGCATTCTTTCTGGTTGTATCACAGCTCGGTCTGGGCTCCTGCTCTGCCCAAGACCGCAAGGAACTACAAAAGGGTGGTGAATGTAGCCCCCAATCCCATCACACAAACCAGCCTCCCATCCATTGACTCTGTCTACACTTCCCGCTGCCTCGGGAAAAGCAGCCAACATAATCAAGGACCCCACACACCCCGGACATTCTCTCTTCCACCTTCTTCTGTCAGGAAAAAGATACAAAAGTCTGAGGTCCCGTACCGACCGACTCAAGAACAGCTTCTTCCCTGCTGCTGTCAGACTTTTGAATGGACCTACCTCGCGTTAAGTTGATCTTTCTCTACACCCTCGCTGTGACTGTAACACTACATTCTGCACCCTCTCCTTTCTTTCTCTATGAATGGTATGCTCTGTCTTATAGAGCGCAGGAAACAATACTTTTCACCGTATGTTAATACACGTGACAATAATAAAATGAAATGAATTCTGTTTTGTGGACCTCCTGGGAATGAACAAACACCGAAAGCTTTCGGGGTGGAGATGCTGAGTCTGTCTGGTGCCAAAATCCTGAGCCGGGGTGGCTGTGGGGGGGGTTTACTAAGCTCAGCGGAGGGGAGAGAGAAGGAGGGGCCGAGGGTGAGTGTCAGTGCTAACTCTCTGGCATTAGCCTTGCACATGTGTGTGTGTGTGAGTGAGTGTATCTGTGTCCTTGTGTGCATCCGTGTGCGTGTCCGTGTGTGTGTGTGTGTGTGTATCTGTGTCCTTGTGTATATCCGTGTGCGTGTCCGTGTGTGTGTGTGTATCTGTGTCCTTGTGTATATCCGTGTGCGTGTCCATGTGTGTGTGTGTGTGTATCTGTGTCTTTGTGTATATCCGTGTGCGTGTCCGTGTGTGTATCTGTGTCCTTGTGTATATCCGTGTGCGTGTCCGTGTGTGTGTATCTGTGTCCTTGTGTATATCCGTGTGTGTGTCCGTGTCCGTGTGTGTGTGTATCTGTGTCCTTGTGTATATCCGTGTGCGTGTCCGTGTGTGTGTGTGTGTGTATCTGTGTCCTTGTGTATATCCGTGTGCGTGTCCGTGTGTGTATCTGTGTCCTTGTGTATATCCGTGTGCGTGTCCGTGTCCGTGTGTGTGTATCTGTGTCCTTGTGTATATCCGTGTGCGTGTGCCGTGTGTGTGTGTGTATCTGTGTCCTTGTATGCATCCGTGTGCGTGTCCGTGTGTGTGTGTATCTGTGTCCTTGTGTATATCCGTGTGCGTGTCCGTGTCCATGTGTGTGTGTGTGTATTTGTGTCCTTGTGTATATCCGTGTGCGTGTCGTGTGTGTGTGTGTGTGTATCTGTGTCCATGTGTATATCCGTGTGCGTGTCCGTGTGTGTGTGTGTGTGTATCTGTGTCCTTGTGCATATCCGTGTGCGTGTCCGTGTGTGTGTGTATCTGTGTCCTTGTGTATATCCGTGTGCGTGTCCGTGTGTGTGTGTGTGTGTATCTGTGTCCTTGTGTATTTCGTGTGCGTGTCCGTGTGTGTGTGTGTAACTGTGTCCTTGTGTGCATCAGTGTGCGTGTCCGTGTGTGTGTGTGTGTGTATCTGTGTCCTTGTGTATATCCGTGTGCGTGTCCGTGTGTGTGTGTGTGTGTATCTGTGTCCTTGTGTGCATCAGTGTGCATGTCCGTGTGTGTGTGTATCCATGTGTGGTTAATGTCTGTGTCTGTGTGAGCATGAGTGTGTGTGTGTGTGTGTGTGTGTGTATGTCCCTGTTTGTGTGAGCATGTGTGTGAGTGTGCGTGTGTCTGAGTCTGTGTGTGTGTCCGTGTGTGTGTTTGTGGGGGGGTGTTTACACAGGATATCTGTGCCGGGGGAGGGCACAGTGAGCCAGGCAGTGCTCAGAGCCTGGGCACAGTGCCAGACAGTACAATCCACTCCTGTTCAAATCTCTGCGGCTTTGCCAAGCAAAGCTCTCCATCGTCCCCCCCGTCCCCCCCCCCCCCCCCCCCCACCAACATCTGCCCTCCCTCAGCCTGACAAAGTGGAGGCTCCCCCCGAGCACAGGCAGACATGGCACAGCAAGACTCCAGCAGGACGTGGACATGTGCAGAGATGGTGGGGGTGGGGGGAGGGTGTTGGGTGGGGGGGGACAAGGGGAGGGCAGCAGATCCGTGCCTTCCAGCTGAGCCTGGCACATTCACCATTCCATGTCGGAGACTCGGAGGGTGAGAGGGAAGCAGCATCGCTCCGATCCCCGACCCCACCACGGCACATCCCACCTGCCAAACACACAACGGACAAATTCTTTATTATTCCAACCACCCACATTGCTCTGATATACTCCATCAGCGCACAGCACGATCCCACATAATACACTCCCCTCAGCACTGATCCTCTGACAGTGCTGCACTCTGCCTATGTTGACAGTGCTGAGGGAGTGCCGCACTGTCAGAGGGTCAGTGCTGAGGGAGTGCCGCGCTGTCAGAGGGTCAGTGCTGAGGGAGCGCCGCACTGTCAGAGGGTCAGTGCTGAGGGAGTGCCGCACTGTCAGAGGGTCAGTGCTGAGGGAGTGCCGCACTGTCAGAGGGTCAGTGCTGAGGGAGTGCCGCACTGTCAGAGGGTCAGTGCTGAGGGAGTGCCGCACTGTCAGAGGGTCAGTGCTGAGGGAGTGCCGCACTGTCAGCGGGTCAGTACTGAGGGAGTGCCGCACTGTCAGAGGATCCGTACTGAGGGAGTGCCGCACTGTCCGAGGGTCAGTGCTGAGGGAGTGCCGCACTGTCAGAGGGTCAGTACTGAGGGAGTGCCGCACTGTCAGAGGGTCAGTGCTGAGGGAGTGCCGCACTGTCAGCAGGTCAGTGCTGAGGGAGTGCCGCACTGTCAGAGGGTCAGTACTGAGGGAGTGCCGCACTGTCAGAGGGTCAGTACTGAGGGAGTGCCGCACTGTCAGAGGGTCAGTACTGAGGGAGTGCCGCACTGTCAGAGGGTCAGTACTGAGGGAGTGCCGCACTGTCAGAGGGTCAGTGCTGACGGAGTGCCGCACTGTCAGAGGGTCAGTACTGAGGGAGTGCCGCACTGTCAGAGGGTCACTGCTGAGGGAGTGCCGCACTGTCAGAGGGTCAGTGCTGAGGGAGTGCCGCACTGTCAGAGGGTCAGTGCTGAGGGAGTGCCGCACTGTCAGAGGGTGAGTGCTGAGGGAGTGCCGCACTGTCAGAGGGTCAGTACTGAGGAGTGCTGCACTGTCAGAGGGTCAGTACTGAGGGAGTGCCGCACTGTCAGAGGGTCAGTGCTGAGGGAGTGCCGCACTGTCAGAGGGTCAGTGCTGAGGGTAGTGCCGCACTGTCAGAGGGTCAGTGCTGAGGGAGTGCCGCACTCTAGAGGTCAGTACTGAGGGAGTGCCGCACTGTCAGAGGGTCAGTACTGAGGGAGTGCCGCACTGTCAGAGGGGTCAGTGCTGAGGGAGTGCCGCACTGTCAGAGGGTCAGTGCTGAGGGAGTGCCGCACTGTCCGAGGGTCAGTACTGAGGGAGTGCCGCACTGTCAGCAGGTCAGTGCTGAGGGAGTGCCACACTGTCAGAGGGTCAGTGCTGAGGGAGTGCCGCACTGTCAGAGGGTCAGTACTGAGGGAATGCCGCACTGTCAGAGGGTCAGTGCTGAGGGGAGTGCCGCACTGTCAGAGGGTCAGTACTGAGGGAATGCCGCACTGTCAGAGGGTCAGTGCTGAGGGAGTGCCGCACTGTCCGAGGGTCAGTACTGAGGGAGTGCTGCACTGTCAGAGGGTCAGACTGAGGGAGTGCCGCACTGTCCGAGGGTCAGTACTGAGGGAGTGCCGCACTGTCCGAGGGTCAGTGCTGAGGGAGCGCCGCACTGTCAGAGGGTCAGTGCTGAGGGAGTGCCGCACTGTCCAGAGGGTCAGTACTGAGGGTGCCGTACTGTCAGAGGGTCAGTACTGAGGGAGTGCCGCACTGTCAGAGGGTCAGTGCTGAGGGAGTGCCGCACTGTCAGAGGGTCAGTGCTGAGGAGTGCCGCACTGTCAGAGGGTCAGTGCTGAGGGAGTGCCGCACTGTCAGAGGGTCAGTGCTGAGGGAGTGCCGCACTGTCAGAGGTCAGTGCTGAGGAGTGCCGCACTGTCAGAGGGTCAGTGCTGAGGGAGTGCCGCACTGTCAGAGGGTCAGTGCTGAGGGAGTGCCGCACTGTCAGAGGGTCAGTGCGAGGGAGTGCCGCACTGTCAGAGGGTCAGTGCTGAGGGAGTGCCGCACTGTCAGAGGGTCAGTGCTGAGGGAGTGCCGCACTGTCAGAGGGTCAGTGCTGAGGGAGTGCCGCACTGTCAGAGGGTCAGTGCTGAGGGAGTGCCGCACTGTCAGAGGGTCAGTGCTGAGGGAGTGCCGCACTGTCAGAGGGTCAGTGCTGAGGGAGTGCCGCACTGTCAGAGGGTCAGTGCTGAAGGAGTGCCCACTGTCAGGAGGTCAGTGCTGAGGGAGTGCCGCACTGTCAGAGGGTCAGTACTGAGGGAGTGCCGCACTGTCAGAGGGTCAGTACTGAGGAGTGCCGCACTGTCAGAGGGTCAGTGCTGAGGGAGTGCCGCACTGTCAGAGGGGCAGTGCTGAGGGAGTGCCGCACTGTCCGAGGGTCAGTAAAGCCCCTCAGGAGGGAGTGCCGCACTGTCCGAGGGTCAGTACTGAGGGAGTGCCGCACTGTCAGCAGGTCAGTGCTGAGGGAGTGCCACACTGTCAGAGGGTCAGTGCTGAGGGAGTGCCGCACTGTCAGAGGGTCAGTACTGAGGGAATGCCGCACTGTCAGAGGGTCAGTGCTGAGGGAGTGCCGCACTGTCAGAGGGTCAGTACTGAGGGAATGCCGCACTGTCAGAGGGTCAGTGCTGAGGGAGTGCCGCACTGTCCGAGGGTCAGTACTGAGGGAGTGCTGCACTGTCAGAGGGTCAGTACTGAGGGAGTGCCGCACTGTCCGAGGGTCAGTACTGAGGGAGTGCCGCACTGTCCGAGGGTCAGTGCTGAGGGAGCGCCGCACTGTCAGAGGGTCAGTGCTGAGGGAGTGCCGCACTGTCAGAGGGTCAGTACTGAGGGAGTGCCGTACTGTCAGAGGGTCAGTACTGAGGGAGTGCCGCACTGTCAGAGGGTCAGTGCTGAGGGAGTGCCGCACTGTCAGAGGGTCAGTGCTGAGGGAGTGCCGCACTGTCAGAGGGTCAGTGCTGAGGGAGTGCCGCACTGTCAGAGGGTCAGTGCTGAGGGAGTGCCGCACTGTCAGAGGGTCAGTGCTGAGGGAGTGCCGCACTGTCAGAGGGTCAGTGCTGAGGGAGTGCCGCACTGTCAGAGGGTCAGTGCTGAGGGAGTGCCGCACTGTCAGAGGGTCAGTGCTGAGGGAGTGCCGCACTGTCAGAGGGTCAGTGCTGAGGGAGTGCCGCACTGTCAGAGGGTCAGTGCTGAGGGAGTGCCGCACTGTCAGAGGGTCAGTGCTGAGGGAGTGCCGCACTGTCAGAGGGTCAGTGCTGAGGGAGTGCCGCACTGTCAGAGGGTCAGTGCTGAGGGAGTGCCGCACTGTCAGAGGGTCAGTGCTGAGGGAGTGCCGCACTGTCAGAGGGTCAGTGCCGAGGGAGTGCCGCACTGTCAGAGGGTCAGTACTGAGGGAGTGCTGGACTCTCTCTGCTGGGTTGATGTTAAGGAATCTCTCTGGGACGTGGGAAGATTCCTCACCCTAACCTGTGTGCCCGATTGTCACCCCTGAGAATCCCCTGACCCCGTGTTGCACAGAGCGCCCCCTGTGTCCACCCTGAAGATTCCCCGATGGGAATGTGAGCGGATTATCCGTCCCGGATAGCCCCCTGATCCGGCACCCAGGCTCCGCTCACCCACACGTTCGCTCACCCTTCCCCCCCCCCACCGCCAGCACCCTGAGCATGCAATGATGTGTTCATTGCATGCAATGCAAGACTGCAGACCCCTCTGGCATGGGTTAGCACCCCTGCTTAGGTGCCCCTTTCCGGGGTTAGGGTGCAGAATGGTCTCCCTGGATGTGAGATGCTTTAAATTCCCCTTCTCCCTGCCCCAATGCAAGAGGGGACCCTTTGCATTTGCAAGAGGAGCCCTGGGATGTAAATGTGCAAAAGGCAGAAGACATTATCCCCTCAATGCGGCTGCTCTGGAGCCCTCCCTCCCTCTCCGGCCGGTGCACACTCAGGTCTGCAGTCCCCTCTGCACTCCAGTCCCCGGGGCGCGCGGGGCCCAGATCTTTGGAACGCTGGCCCGGAATCCCGGATCCGGGCCGCCCGCTGATTGGCCCAGGCGCTGTCAGTCAGGGCTGAGCTGTCAATCAAAGTCAGCCCTCCTCTCTGCAACTCTGCCTCTGCAGAAAGCTCCCTCTCCATCCTCCTCCTCCCCCCTCTCTCTGCAAAGGAGAAGAGCCTTTGCAAAAGAAGCAAATCTGCACCAGGAAGGGATCCAGACGGCGGACCGCAGGAGGGAATAAAAACCAGGATAGCAAAAAAAAACAGGAAGAGAAATATCTCCATCTCTTTCTGCACCTCTGAAGCCATGTACCGCCTCTGCTGCCTTTCGTGTGGGATTGCACTCACTCTCATCCTGCAAGGTATTTGCAATGCATCCTCTGTTTTTTTCTCTCTCCCCAACATTAATGTATTTTTGCTGCTGCAGTGTGTGTGGGATTGCATACTAAGTGTTTGCAATGCACACACTCTCTCTCCAATGCACACTCGCTCCCTCTCTCAAATATACACACTCCCATGCACACATTAACTCAAATACACACTCCCCCTCAAATGCACACACACTCCCCCCTCAAATGCACACACACTTCCCCTCAAATGCACATACAGTCTCCCCCTCCAATGCACACACACTCTCTCTCTCTCAAATGCACACACATACCACTGCCCCTCAAATGCACATACACTCTCCCTCTGAAATGCACACACACACTCCCTCTCAAATGCACACACACTCTCCCCCTCAAATGCACACACACACTCTCCCTCAGATGCACACACACACTGTCTGTCTCAATCACACGCTCTGGGTGGGTCAGATTTTACCAAAACAATTTTAAACACAGAACGAGCGTGAAAGTGGGAGAGAATCAGGCCCACTTGTTTTTTTTGGGTGAGCTCCTTTCGATGCGATTGTACAGCATTTAGCAAAAAAGGCAAAAAATCTGCTTCTCGCCAGTAGGGGGAGTGGATGGAGTCTTTTCACACCAGGAAGCTGGCTACTGACTGCTAGGAGTGCTATTGCGCATGTGCCCTAATCTGCCTGTGCACTGTGTACAAGGACATTGCACCTTGACCTCCGCAGTCAGCACAACCCCTTTCGATTGTAAACGTCCCAAATGCTGCCCCCCGAATTCTACCCCCTCCCCCCAACCCGGCCAATCTCCACTCCTTATTTCCCTCCCCTCCCGCTCATTGCCACCCCAGGGAGCCCCGTTCGAGACTGCGCAACCCTGACTGATTTTCCCCACGCCCATTAGAAATGGCCCTTCCCCTTTGGCCCCACCTCTCCCTGTGTCCTGCCCCTTGGCACTGCCCAGTGCCTGGTGGGCACTGCCAGGGTGCAAGGCTGGCAGTGCTAGGCTGACGCTGCCCTCAGCTATTCGGTGGGGGGGAGGCGAGCAGGTAAGATTGCCCCCTCTGTCTCAGATACACACACACTCTCTCAAATACACACACACACTCATTCACACACTCTCCTAAATACACACACACTCTCTCTGTTAAATACATACAGTCTCTCCCTCAGATACATGCAGCCCCTCAAATACTCGCACATTCTCCCTCAAATACACACTCTTTCTCTCGTTTGCACACTTTTTCTCTCGAATAGACACACTCTCAAATACACACACACTCTCCCTCTCAAATACACACACTCTCCCTCTCAAATACACACACTCTCCCTCTCAAATACACACACACTCTCCCTCTCAAATACACACACACTCTCCCTCTCAAATACACACACACTCTCCCTCTCAAATACACACACACTCTCCTCTCAAATACACACACACTCTCCCTCTCAAATACACACACACTCTCCCTCTCAAATACACACACACTCTCTCTCTCAAATACACACACACTCTCCCTCTCAAATACACACACACTCTCCCTCTCAATACACACACTCTCCTTCTCAAATACACACACACTCTCCCTCTCAAATACACACACACTCTCCCTCTCAAATACACACACTCTCCTCTCAAATACACACACACTCTCCCTCTCAAATACACACACTCTCCTCTCAAATACACACACTCTCCCTCTCAAAATACACACACACTCTCCCTCTCAAATACACACACTCTCCCTCTCAAATACACACACACTCTCCCTCTCAAATACACCACTCTCCCTCTCAAATACACACACACTCTCCCTCTCAAATACACACACACTCTCCTCTCAAATACACACACTCTCCCTCTCAATACACACACACCTCTCCCTCTCAAATACACACACACTCCCCCTCTCAAATACACACACTCTCCCTCTCAAATACACACACTCCCTCTCAAATACACACACTCTCCCTCTGAAATACACACACTCTCCCTCTCAAATACTCACACACTCTCCCTCTCAAATACACACACACTCTCCCTCTCAAATACACACACACTCCCCCTCTCAAATACACACACACTCTCCCTCTCAAATACACACACTCCCCCTCTCAAATACACACACACTCCCCTCTCAAATACACACACACTCCCCCTCTCAAATAACACACACTCTCCCTCTGAAATACACACACTCTCCCTCTCAAATACACACACACTCTCCCTCTCAAATACACACACACTCTCCCTCTCAAATACACACACACTCTCCCTCTCAAATACACACACACTCTCCCTCTCAAATACACACACACTCTCCCTCTCAAATACACACACACTCCCCCTCTCAAATACACACACTCTCCCTCTCAAATACACACACTCCCTCTCAAATACACACACTCTCCCTCTGAAATACACACACTCTCCCTCTCAAATACACACACACTCTCCCTCTCAAATACACACACACTCTCCCTCTGAAATACACACACTCTCCCTCTCAAATACACACACACTCTCCCTCTCAAATACACACACACTCTCCCTCTCAAATACACACACACTCTCCCTCTCAAATACACACACACTCTCCCTCTCAAATACACACACACTCTCCCTCTCAAATACACACACACTCCCCCTCTCAAATACACACACTCTCCCTCTCAAATACACACACTCCCTCTCAAATACACACACTCTCCCTCTGAAATACACACACTCTCCCTCTCAAATACACACACACTCTCCCTCTCAAATACACACACACTCCCCCTCTCAAATACACACACACTCTCCCTCTCAAATACACACACACTCCCCCTCTCAAATACACACACACTCTCCCTCTCAAATACACACACACTCCCCCTCTCAAATACACACACTCTCCCTCTCAAATACACACACACTCCCCCTCTCAAATACACACACTCTCCCTCTGAAATACACACACTCTCCCTCTCAAATACACACACACTCTCCCTCTCAAATACACACACACTCTCCCTCTCAAATACACACACACTCCCCCTCTCAAATACACACACACTCTCCCTCTCAAATACACACACACTCCCCCTCTCAAATACACACACACTCTCCCTCTGAAATACACACACTCTCCCTCTCAAATACACACACACTCTCCCTCTCAAATACACACACACTCCCCCTCTCAAATACACACACTCCCTCTCAAATACACACACTCTCCCTCTGAAATACACACACTCTCCCTCTCAAATACACACACACTCTCCCTCTCAAATACACACACACTCTCCCTCTCAAATACACACACACTCTCCCTCTCAAATACACACACACTCTCCCTCTCAAATACACACACTCTCCCTCTCAAATACACACACTCTCCCTCTCAAATACACACACACTCTCCCTCTCAAATACACACACACTCTCCCTCTCAAATACACACACACTCTCTCTCTCTCTCAGATACGCAGACTGTGGGTGGGATTTTCTGTCCTTCCCCATCCTGAAATTGTGATGCTCCGATGGATCTTTCCACGTTCCCCTCTCAACTTTTCCGATGACATTGGTGGGTGGGACGGTAAAATTTTGGCTTCGACCTCTCAAGTTTCCCTCCCCATGCCTGCCTGTCCGTCCCCTCGGCACTCTCGCTGTCCCAGTGCGGGGCACCCAGGGTGAGACAGATATCCGCAGGAACCCTCGAACAGCGAGACCTCCTGCATTACTCTAGCGCCGCTCCCCATCTCCGGATGTCCCACAGCCCCTCTTAGCCAATCAAGGAGCTTTTCTGTTTTCGAGGTGAGGTCACTGTTGCAATGTGGGAAACGCAGCAGGCGGTTAATGCACAGCAAGATCCTGCACACAGTCATCAGCTGTTCCCTTCACTGGTGCAGCTCGAGGGATAAATATTTATCCCAGGACACCGGGTAGAATTAACCACTACCCACCCCTGCCCCACCCCCACACCACCCCCACCCGACACCCACTCACCACCGACCATTTCATCCCTCTGACAGTGCGGCACTCCCTCAGCACTGACCCTCGGACAGTGCGGCGCTCCCTCAGCACTGACCCTCGGACAGTGCGGCGCTCCCTCAGCACTGACCCTCTGACAGTGCGGCACTCCCTCAGTACTGACCCTCTGACAGTGCGGCACTCCCTCAGTACTGACCCTCTGACAGTGCGGCACTCCCTCAGTACTGACCCTCTGACAGTGCGGCACTCCCTCAGTACTGACCCTCTGACAGTGCGGCACTCCCTCAGCACTGACCCTCTGACAGTGCGGCACTCCCTCAGCACTGACCCTCTGACAGTGCGGCACTCCCTCAGTACTGACCCTCTGACAGTGTGGCGCTCCCTCAGCACTGACCCTCTGACAGTGCGGCGCTCCCTCAGTACTGACCCTCTGACAGTGCGGCACTCCCTCAGTACTGACCCTCTGACAGTGTGGCGCTCCCTCAGCACTGACCCTCTGACAGTGCGGCACTCCCTCAGCACTGACCCTCTGACAGTGCGGCACTCCCTCAGCACTGACCCTCTGACAGTGCGGCACTCCCTCAGCACTGACCCTCTGACAGTGCGGCACTCCCTCAGCACTGACCCTCTGACAGTGCGGCACTCCCTCAGCACTGACCCTCTGACAGTGTGGCGCTCCCTCAGTACTGACCCTCTGACAGTGTGGCACTCCCTCAGCACTGACCCTCTGACAGTGCGGCACTCCCTCAGTACTGACCCTCTGACAGTGCGGCACTCCCTCAGTACTGACCCTCTGACAGTGCGGCACTCCCTCAGCACTGACCCTCTGACAGTGCGGCACTCCCTCAGTACTGACCCTCTGACAGTGCAGCACTCCCTCTGCAGTGAATAAATGCAGGTTTTTATTCTGACTGGGAATCCGGGTGTGATGAAGGGAACTCCTCCTGAGAGGATTTGGAAACAGTCCGAGTGAGATGGGGAGAGATCGCGTTCCCTGGCTGTAGAGCAGCAACTGACCTTCCTCTGATGAATCAGTGGTCTATCACATCAGTTTTGTCCCCTGCCATCAGATCAGAGAGAATGGTTTAGCTTCAAATGAGATCAAATTTAGATTATCTTTTCAGTAGAACATTTGATGAAGATTCCCTCTCACCCGTTCATCTGCTCCCGTCCTTTCCAGACCGATTTCCAGAACAGGAGGAGGCCATTCGGCCCCTCGAGTCTGTTACACAGGAACAGGAGGAGGCCATTCAGCCCCTCGAGCCTGTTACACAGGAACAGGAGGAGGCCCCATTCAGCCCCTCGAGCCTGTTACACAGGAACAGGAGGAGGCCATTCAGCCCCTTGAGCCTGTTACACAGGAACAGGAGGAGGCCATTCAGCCCCTCGAGCCTGTTACACAGGAACAGGAGGAGGCCCCATTCAGCCCCTCGAGCCTGTTACACAGGAACAGGAGGAGGCCCCATTCGGCCCCTCGAGCCTGTTACACAGGAACAGGAGGAGGCCCCATTCGGCCCCTCGAGCCTGTTACACAGGAACAGGAGGAGGCCATTCAGCCCCTCGAGCCTGTTACACAGGAACAGGAGGAGGCCCCATTCGGCCCCTCGAGCCTGTTACACAGGAACAGGAGGAGGCCCCATTCAGCCCCTCGAGCCTGTTACACAGGAACAGGAGGAGGCCCCATTCGGCCCCTCGAGCCTGTTACACAGGAACAGGAGGAGGCCCCATTCAGCCCCTCGAGCCTGTTACACAGGAACAGGAGGAGGCCCCATTCAGCCCCTCGAGCCTGTTACACAGGAACAGGAGGAGGCCCCATTCAGCCCCTCGAGCCTGTTACACAGGAACAGGAGGAGGCCCCATTCGGCCCCTCGAGCCTGTTACACAGGAACAGGAGGGGGCCGCATTCAGCCCCTCGAGCCTGTTACACAGGAACAGGAGGAGGCCCCATTCGGCCCCTCGAGCCTGTTACACAGGGACAGGAGGAGGCCACAATCAGACTCCGATCAAATTGCAGGAAGGAATTCAGGATTTTGTGGCGTTGCCAACTCCGCTTGGGAATTCTCAGAGGCCCCTGGAATCTGCCACCGCCCCACCTTGTGGAATAGCCTCTCCTTTCTCTCCCCCTCCGTCCCCTCTCCGGCTTTGTTGGGATCCCAGTGGGAAATTCGGACGACAATCACCGAGGAGAAAGTGACAGGAGGCTCGGTAACCAGAGGGGACACAGATTGGAGAGAATCGGGAAAAGAACCAGAGTTGGGGGGGGGGAGATGGGGAGAATTTTATTTTGGACACACAGCGAGTTGTTGTGATCTGGAAGGCGCTGCCTGAAAGGGCGGTGGAAGCAGATTCAATAGGAACTTTCAAAAGGGGCAACTGGGGAAATACTGGAAGGGGGAAATTTACAGAGAGAGCGGGGACTAATTGGAGAGATCTTTCAAAGGGCTAGCACAGACAAGATGGGCTGAATGGCCTCCAGACCTGCCTCTGAGTTCAATTCTGGTGATGAGATATCAGTGTGAGAATTAGACTAAAAATGTACCTCGGAGATCTGTCTTTATATCTTCCATTTGTCACCTTGTTCACCCTGTCTGTCCTTCTCACACTCACAATCTCCCCACCTTTCTCTCTTTCCCTCTCTCTCTCATTCTTTCTCTCTCTCTCTCTCTGTGGGGAGTGGGGAGAATGTGGGACTCACTCCCACAGGGAGTGGGGAGAATGTGGGACTCGCTCCCACAGGGAGTGGGGAGAATGTGGGACTCGCTCCCACGGGGAGTGGGGAGAATGTGGGACTCTCTCCCACGGGGAGTGGGGAGAATGTGGGACTCGCTCCCACGGGGAGTGGGGAGAATGTGGGACTCGCTCCCACGGGGAGTGGGGAGAATGTGGGACTCGCTCCCACGGGGAGTGGGGAGAATGGGGGACTCGCTCCCACGGGGAGTGGGGAGAATGTGGGACTCGCTCCCACGGGGAGTGGGGAGAATGTGGGACTCACTCCCACGGGGAGTGGGGGAGAATGTGGGACTCGCTCCCACGGGGAGTGGGGAGAATGTGGGACTCGCTCCCACGGGGAGTGGGGAGAATGTGGGACTCACTCCCACGGGGAGTGGGGAGAATGTGGGACTCGCTCCCACGGGGAGTGGGGAGAATGTGGGACTCGCTCCCACGGGGAGTGGGGAGAATGTGGGACTCGCTCCCGTGGGGAGTGGGGAGAATGTGGGACTCGCTCCCGTGGGGAGTGGGGGAGAATGTGGGACTGTGGTGAAGCCTCCCACGGTTGGACAGCAGAGTTGAACGGTCGTGAATTCTCCAGCGGGGAGTGAGGTGGGGGATGAATTATGAAGAATTTGAAATCTGGGCAGTGGGGGTGAGAGAGATAGGGTGGTACACCCCCACATCCCACTCCACCTGCTGTCCCTGGACCCCTCGATCAGCGACCCAGGAATCAGGAGCTTAGGAAAAGGGGTGCCTGACCTTCCGTGAGGAGGAGGTGTGAGGGATATGAGGATGTGCTGGGATTCGATTCCCCGTCCCTCACTCATCCTGAGAGTGGACGGCCCAGAATCCCACTGTCTCTGACTCTCCACCACCCCCCGATACAGGCCACAATGACCTGGGTTCAAATCCCACACACCCCAGCCCTGTCAGAGGGTCAGTGCTGAGGGAGTGCCGCCCTGTCAGAGGGTCAGTGCTGAGGGAGTGCCGCACTGTCAGAGGGTCAGTACTGAGGGAGTGCCGCACTGTCAGAGGGTCAGTACTGAGGGAGTGCCGCATTGTCAGAGGGTCAGTGCTGAGGGAGTGCCGCACTGTCAGAGGGTCAGTACTGAGGGAGTGCCGCATTGTCAGAGGGTCAGTGCTGAGGGAGTGCCGCACTGTCAGAGGGTCAGTGCTGAGGGAGTGCCGCCCTGTCAGAGGGTCAGTGCTGAGGGAGTGCCGCACTGTCAGAGGGTCAGTGCTGAGGGAGTGCCGCACTGTCAGAGGGTCAGTGCTGAGGGAGCGCCGCACTGTCAGAGGGTCAGTGCTGAGGGAGTGCCGCACTGTCAGAGGGTCAGTGCTGAGGGAGTGCCGCACTGTCAGAGGGTCAGTGCTGAGGGAGTGCCGCACTGTCAGAGGGTCAGTACTGAGGGAGTGCCGCACTGTCCGAGGGTCAGTGCTGAGGGAGTGCCGCACTGTCAGAGGGTCAGTGCTGAGGGAGTGCCGCACTGTCAGAGGGTCAGTGCTGAGGGAGTGCCACACTGTCAGAGGGTCAGTGCTGAGGGGTGCTGAGCAATATTAAACATCGGAGATTTGGGACTCGGAGCAGGAGGTGGCCACTCGGCCCATTGCTCCCTCATTATGATGGTGTCTGATTCTCTGTCTGAACCCCACACTCCCTCCCCGTCCCCCTCCAGAGTCCAGGAATCTGTCCACCTGCTTCTTCAGCCCACTCCGTTCCTCGTCCCCCACAGCTTCCTGTGGGAGAGAATCCTCCACATCACCAGCTTCCAACTCAAAACATTTCACCTCAGTCCAAAACGGCCTCCTCCGTGTCCTGAGAATGTGCCCCGTGTCTCTGTCTGTTTCTCTGTTTCTCTCTCCGTTTCTCTCTGTATTTCTCTCGCTCGCTCTCTCTCTGTCTCTTATCTCTCTGTTTCTCTCTCTCTCTGTTTTTTTCTCTCTCTCTTTTCATCTCTGTCTCTGTCTCTCCATCTGTTTCTCTCTGTCTGTCTCTTTCTGTCTGTCTGTCTCTTTCTCTCCCTCTCTCTCTCTCTGTTTCTCTTTCTCTCTGTCTCTGTCTCTCTCTATCTCTCTCCCTCTCCTCTCTCTCTCTCTGTCTATCTCTCTCTTTCTCTCCCTCTCTCTCTGTCTCTCTCACCTCCCCCACCCTCCCAGGCAGCACATTCTGGACCCTCACCACCCTCTTGTTCCCCCTGAACCTCGTGCCCCTCACCTCGAGCCCATGTCCCATCGTGCCTGCCCCCTCATCTCAGTGGAACAGTGTTCACTGTCCACTCTGTCCATGCCCCTCATAATCTTGTAGACCTCCCTATTCAGCTTCCTCTGCTCCCTGTCTGCCCTCTCCTCGCTCTCTGAGTGCTCTCTGCAGTTCCTCACATTGACCATATCCCCCACACCGATCTGTGGCACACTGTTCGTGAGCAAGTCAGAAACTCCAGGGTACATTTTGTAGTTAGCCTGGACCCCTCCCAATGAATTTGGTATTAGAGTCAGGGTCAGGTATTTTATTCTCCAGGTCTGACTCCAGTGACCCACGAGGGAGCTTTTATTCAAAGAAAATTCATTTAAGAGCACGGTTAGTGTGTCACAAAAATAATTCACATAATTTTTACCAATTAAAATGCTTAAATATGATAAAGCATAATTCTTAACCGCTAGCTCTCTCTGCTGTTCCAATTTAACCATTATTTACCCCCCCACCCATCGATAGAGACCCTTCTTCAGAAGCAGTTTTCAGCAAAAACAGATATGCTAATACGGATGCTAGATTTCCAGCCTTTTAACCTCTTTAGACAGAAACACCTACCTCCTGACTCCCACACAGCAGCCTGCAGAGAAAGAGTTACATTCAGGCAACAGGAAAAGAGACTTATGGCAGGATTTTCTGGCCACACGCGCCCCAAGATTGGAAGGTCTTGCTCGAGATCGACTGACCTTTGCATAGTCTGTGTCCCTGCCCGCTATGATTCCCATGGCAGGTGGGACAGGAAGATTCCACACCTAGTTTTTGACCGATCCCAGTCTCATAGAATCCCTGCAGTGCAAAGGGAGGCCCATCGAGTCTGCACCGACCTCAATCCCACCCTATTCCCGTAACCCCACATATTTACCCTGCTAATCCCCCTGACACCGGGGTCAATTTAGCACGGCCAGTCAACCGAACCCGCACATTTTTAGAGTCTAGGAGGAAACCGGAGCACCCAGAGGAAACCCACACAGACACGGGGAGATGGTTGTGGGGGGAAATGGTTGTTGTAGGGGTCAATGTGACGACAGTGTCAAACTTCAAAGAGCGGACGGAGAGTTCGGAGTGGGAAATCTAGAGAGAGAGAGACACAGGCAGGGGGTGATTTCTCCACAGATTGAACTGGGTCCTCGCTGTGAGCCTAGCCCTGCCCAGTCACATGACTTTACTTGTCAATCAACTTAATCAAGCCCTACTCTGAAAAAACCCAGGGGAAAACAGTAACATACCAACCCTGCATTAGTTCAGATTAAAACAAACATTTGTAGCAATTAGGATCAATTATGCTGCTGCAGTATCGACAGGGGCTGCCAGTTACAGACAAAACGGATAAATCGAACGGAGCTGTTAAAAAAAGTCCTGCGCAGGAAACATGACACAAATTTCTTAAAGGCACAGTTTCGTCACAATGCACAGGTTTAGAATCTGGGACACACCCAGATCCCAGGTTATCCAGCTGCTTGGGGAAGAGGGCCCCCTCGACACCTGTCAGGTCTGTGCCCAGTTCCTGGAATATACAGATCCCAATATTTCAATCCCGTTTCCAAACCCTCAGCAAAGACAGAGCAATGAAACTGTATCTTCTCCGTGATTCCCCAGCCACTGACCCGTTCCGAGTCACACCCTGTCCAGAGTTCTGGTGAATGCTGTTTGCTCGCTGGGCGATGCCTCATTGCCTGGGATGTATCTGGAATAAGTTGCTCTTTCTATCGACCACGCTGGAGACCTCTGTTATTTCTGTCTTCAAGTGTCTTTGGCAATCTGGCAAACGCCCAGAAAGTTCATTAACAAAACTGGAGTCTGCTCTCGAAAGCTCACGGGCTGGTACGGGAATCTGTCCAACACTGGAGCCCAGCCCAGAG
>NW_027650707.1:0-49820 GCF_965287045.1 Carcharhinus amblyrhynchos
ATTTTTACCTCTGTGTTATTGTCAAGTGTTTGGAATGTTGGGAGTTCCGGAAGTTGGGAGAATCTCCGGTCGTAGATACACTGGTGAAGGTGTGAGTCCAGTGTCTGGAAATCCTCATAACTTCGCCGTACCAGCCAACCCTTCCCCTGTGAGAGAAAGCAGAGAGAGAGAGAGAGAGAGAGGAAGAAGGGAACAGTGATGACAGACAGATAGAGAGGAATTGGGAGGTAAGGGTGTGGGGACATGTGGGGAGACAAGGGGGAAGGGGGAGGTTGAGGGGAGTGTGGGAGGAGGGGAGTGTGGGAGGGAACGGGGAAGGGGGAGGAAGAGAGGGATAGGGATTGTGGGGGGAGAGGGAGGGGGCGAGGGGGAGGTGAGGATGAGACGGGGGGCACGTGGGGAAAAGGGGTTGGAGGAGGGGAGAAAGGTGTGGGAAGAGGGGGTGTGGGAGGGAAGGTGCAGGGGGAGGGGGTGCAGTGGGAGTGGTTGGGGGGAAGGGGTTGTTGGGGGGAGGGGTTGTTGGGGGAAGGGAGGAGGGGGTGCGGGGGGAAAGGGGGTGTAGGGAAAATGTGTGTAGGGGACAGGGAAGGGGAGAGGGGGTGTGGGGGAGGGGGATGGGGTTAGGTGGGGAGGGGGAGGGGAGGGGGATGGGGGGAGGAGGGGAGGGGGATGGGGTTAGGTGGGGAGGGGGGAGGGGAGGGGGATGGGGGGAGGAGGGGAGGGGGATGGGGGGGGATGGGGAGGGGGATGTGGGCTTTTGGGGATGTGGGGGATGTGGGGCTTGGGGGGGATGTGGGGGGATGTGGGGTTGGGGGGGGATGTGGGGTTGGGGGGGATGTGGGGTGGGGATGTGGGGTTGGGGGGGATGTGGGGTTGGGGGGGGATGTGGGGTTGGGGGGGGATGTGGGTGTGCGGGAGAAGGGGTGTGCGGGAGAAGGGGTATGCGGGACAAGGGTGATACAGAGAGGAGAGAGGGAGTGAGACAGGCGGCAAAGGGAGGATAGAGACTGAGTGCGGAACTGGAGTCAGCCTCACCATCAAAGCAGACACCATGGAGATTCCCCACCCCACACCTCACTGCACTCTCTCTCCCTCTCACTCCCTCCTTCCCTCCTCCCCTCCCTCTGCCTCCTCTCTCCCCTCCCACCTCCCTCTGCCTCCTCTCTCCCCCTCCCTCTCCCTCCGCCCCTCCCCGCTCAGGAATTGGCCTCAGTACCTGACAGAGGACCTGAATGAGGAAAATGGCATCTTTGATGGTCACTCGGTTCTGGTTGGTGTCGGTGGGCTGGGAGGCCAGAGCCAACTGTGGGAGAGAGAGAGAGAGAGAGAGAGTTAGGGTGAAACCCAGAGCCCTACACCACTCCTGAGACCCCCACCTCCCTCCCCAAGACCCCCACCTGCCCCCCCCCCGGAGACCCTCACCTCCCCCCACGAGACCCTCACCTCCGCCCCGAGACCCCCACCTCCCCCCACGAGACCCCCACCTCCCCCCCGAGACCCCCATCTCTCCCCCCCCGAGACCCCAATCTCTCCCCCCGAGACCCCAATCTCTCCCCCCCGAGACCCCAATCTCTCCCCCCCGAGACCCCAATCTCTCCCCCCCGAGACCCCAATCTCTCCCCCCGAGACCCCAATCTCTCCCCCCCGAGACCCCCATCTCTCCCCCCCGAGGACCCCATCTCTCCCCCCAAGACCCCCATCTCTCCCCCCCAAGACCCCCATCTTCCCTGAGACACCAAAACCTCCCATAGGGTGTCCGTATGGGAGTGAGGGAGGGGATAAGTTGATGTGGGGGGGTAGGGGTCACGTACCTGTACAGTGCGGAAATCCACATAGTCATAGTGGAAATGTGCACATTCTGCTAACTTTGGAAAATGACCTTTAACAATGGAGGGTCTGGAAGATCAAAACACAACAGAATTATGAGGGAGAAGAGAGAGATAGAGACAGAGAGAGGGAGAGAGAGACAGACAGAAAGAGAGTGAGAGAGAGCAAGAGAAAGAGAGAGAGAGAGACAGAGAGAGAGAGAGTGACAGAGAGCAAGAGAGAGACAGACAGAGAGCGAGAGAGAGACAGACAGACAGACAGAGAGTGTGATAGAGAGCAAGAGAATGAGAGAGACAGGCAGAGAGAGGAAGTGGAGAGAGTGAGACAGAAGCAGACAGAGTGAGAGAGAGAGAGTTAGAGATAGAGAGAGACAGTGTGGAGTGGGAGAAAAGGAGTTAGAGAGAGTATGTGGGAAAGAAAATGGGAGATAGAGAGTGAGGAGGAACAGAGGAAGAAAAAGGAAAAAGAGAGGGAGGATGTTATATATTTAAAGGTGTTGCAGGTTGCTTTACAAGCTGATCATGTGTTTTATTGGTAATTTCATTAGTGTGGTACACTGGCTGCTGGTTTACTTTCAGTTTGCTATTTGACTCAGTGCACAGTGAGCAGCTCCTCAATAAACCTATCATGTGTTACTGTAAATCTAGGCGTGCAAAACCACTTTCTTTTCTTTCTGTTAAAATCCACAACCATTAACATAGTTAGGACATTACAGAAAGAAAATACAGATGGTGTTCCATTGAGAACAGATCCTGAGTAGAAGGAAAGGAATGGTTGGTCCTCATACAACAGGAATAAAGATTAAAGTGCCAGTACAAGGGAGATATGTAAGAGAAAGATCTCTGCGTGGTTTTAACAGCGGGATTATTTCCCATCAGGGAAAGCTGAGGTTCCAGGCAGTGTCTGGCACATTTGAAGAGAGGGATACTTTGCAGGGATTGTGTGAAATAGAAATACATCAAGTCAACAATCTCCGGTGTTAAAAGTGCAGACTGAGAAGACAGTACAATAATAATAACAGCAAAATGGACTATTATTTAAACGGTGAAAAATTACAGCATGCTGCTGTGCAGAGGAATCTGGGTGTTCTTGTGCAGAAATCTCAAGGAGTTGGTTTGCAGGTGCAGCAGGTAATGAAGAAGGTAAGTGGAATTTTATTCTTCATTGTTAGAGGGATGGAGTTTAAAAACAGCGAGGTTATGTTGCAGCTGTGTAAGGTGCTGGTGAGGCCACACCTGGAGCACTGTCTACAGTTTTGGTCTCCTTACTTGAGAAAGGATATACTGGCACTGGAGGGGGTGCAGAGGAGATTCACTAGGTTGATTCTGGAGTTGAGAGGGTTGGCTTATGAGGAGAGACTGAGTAGACTGGGGCTATACTCATTGGAATTCAGAAGAATGAGGGGAGATCTTATAGAAACATATAAGATTATGAAGGGAATCGATAAGATAGAAGCAGGGGAGTTGTTTCCACTGGCAGTGAAACTAGAACTGGGGGAATGGCCTCAAAATAAGGGGGAGCAGATTTGGGACTGAGTTGAGGAGGAACTTCTTCACACAAAGGGTTGTGAATCTGTGGAATTCCCTGTCCAGTTGAGGCTCCCTTATTGAATGTTTTTAAGGCAAGGATAGATAGATTTTTGAACAGTAAAAGAATTAAGGGTTATGGTGAGCGGGCGGGTAAGTGGAGCTGAGTCCATGAAAAGATCAGCCATGGTCTTATTGAATGGCGGGGCAGGATCGAGGGGCCAAATGGCCTACTCCTGGTTTTTCTTATGCATGTTCTTATAAAATATATACTCAGTAGTCTTGAGTTGCTTATGTCCGTGAGAGAAATGACGGATCAATCAGCTTCCATGGAATCTTCCAATTAAGAAAATGAATCAGGGAGTTCCGATACCGAGTGTTTTCAGTACTTTGTATAAGCGAATAAAATCACGAATGAATTACTCGTACCAGCTTTTCTCAGTACAACAGGAAGTAAAACCTTTAATTTGCTTTCATCCAGCAAAACCAGGGACCAAGACTTGTGATGATTTGCTCTTTCTTGAAGAGCATCACTCTCCAAAGCAATTGGTCATCATGCAACGGTTCAGATTCCACCGGATGAATCAAATGGAAGGAGAAAGCCTTGCCCAGTTTGTGGAAGCTTTAAAAGGGCTGGAACAGCATTGAGTTTGGTGAGTCATTAGAAGATATCCTTTGAGATCATCCAGTTTGCAGTTTCCAAAATGTGACTATCCAAAGAAGATTATTTACTGAGCGTGCTTCGACTTTAAAGACAGCAGAGAAATCTCAGTGTGGCTGGAAGAGGCTGCTAAAGAGGCTTCACAATTTGGTGCAGGAACAAAGATCCAGAAGTTGGGAACTGCCCAGAAGTCAAAACAGCAACAAACGTGTCCCAGATGTGCCAAAATGGGCCATTCAGTGAGTGAATGCTGGAACAAGGATAGTGAAAGAACATGGTAAAGTGGGTCACATTCAAAAGCTTCTTGGGTCAGACCAGCTTCCTCTGAGAGCAATATTCGGAGGAAGAATCTGGGTAGCCTCAAAAACAGTTTACAAAACGCAAAAAAAAATGTTGACTGCGGAAAAGAAAATGTCCAGGAATATAATGAACTCCAACCTTCTCCATTCAGGGTCAATCACATTGATTCTGGGTGATTCCGAGGTTAAGTGGACAATTTATTAGGATGGGGTTTGATGCTGATGCTGTTGTATCTTTAATTCCTGAGAATACACACCAGCAAAAGTTTAAAGTTTATTTATGGTTGTCACAATCATTAACACTTTAACACTGCAATGAAGTTACTGTGAAATTCCCCATGTCGCCACATTCCAGCACCTGCTCGGGTACACTGAGGGAGAATTTAGCACAGCCGACGCACTCTAACCCGCACATCTTTCAGACTGTGGGAGGAAACCGGAGCACCCAGAGGAAACCCACACTGACACGGGGAGAACGTGCAGAGTCCGCACAGACAGTGACCCAAGCCGCAAATTGAATCCTGGTCCCTGGCGCTGTGACGCAGCAGTGCTAAGCACTGTGCCACTGTACAAACAACTTCTTTTAAAACCAGCTGATGTGGTTTTAAGGGTATATAGAGAAGAGCCTGGTCAATGTAGAATTGAGTGGACAAACAGCAGACTCCCTCTCCGTACGGTCCTGGGTAATTTTCCACCTCTACTTGGGAGATTATGGTTGGAGAAGATAAAGCTTAACTGGAGCGCTGTCCACAGATTGGTCGATGTCAAAACAGACCTACCGCACCCACTGGATAAATACAAGAGTGTGTTTGAAATGACACTGGACTCAATGAAGGGAACTGAAGTGAAACTAAAGATAAATCTTAATCATCAACCAAAAAGTCTCAAAGTAAGAGTGGTGCCATAGGCAATTCATCTCAAGGCTAAAGAAGAATGAATACAACTTGTTAACAGTGGTGTGTTAGAGCCGGTTACAGTGAGTGATTGGGTTACCCCCTGTTGTACCTGTTATGAAACCAGATAGCTCATTTCCAATTGCGATGGTTTTAAAAGAACCATAAATCCAGTGTTGTGTGCTGATCAATATTCACTTCCTTTAATTGAAGATTTGTTTGCTGGCTTATCAGATGGCAAAAATTCAGCAAGGTTAATTTCTCAGAAGCGTATTTACTGATGCATGGAGCCACTCAGTCTCAACCATTGTTTACCATTGTTACTCATGAAGGTCTTTTTCATTATAAAAGATTGCCTTTTGGCATAGCATCCTCGCCAGTCTGATTCCAAAGATTGACAGATCAGGTTTTTAGTGGTCTCTCTGGCGAACGATGTTACCTGGATGATATTCTAACTACTGGGTCCAGTGAACAGGAGAACTTGAATAATTTAAAAACAACGTTGGAACATTTTCAAGCACATGATCTGTGCACCAAGAAAGAAAAGTGTGATATCAGTCCAGTATCTGGGTCACACTATTGATAACAAAGGCCTATATGAAGCACTGAGAAAGATGGACTCTTTGATAGAAGCAACACGTCTGGCGAATGGGACGCAACTGAACTCTGTTCTAGGATTAGTAAATTATTATGGCAAATCTATTCCTATCTTAGTTACGTTATTGAAGCAATTCCATCATTTATAATGTGTCAAACAGTCATGGGGCTGAACAACAGAATGGGAGAAAGCACACAAGGATGTCAAAGATGCTTTGCAGAAGTCTGAAGTATTGGCTCGTTTTAATCAGAAGCTCCCATGATTGCTTCTTGTGATGCATCATTAGATGGAATAGCGGCATTAGTTTCACATGTGACGCCTTCAGGGGAAGAACGACCGATAGTTTTGCTTTGCGTACTCTGCTTAGTGCTAACTATGCTCAGCAAGTTAAAGAAGCATTGAGAATAATATTTGGTGTAAGGAGAGTTCATCGTTACACCGATGGTCGTTATTTCACATTACCGATCGATCATCGACAATTCCTGTTATATTATTACAAACAATACTAACACCAACATTCCATGCTGTTATGTTACCTTTTCCCACTTTTTCCCCGGATCTGTAAACGAGGTGGCTCTCCCGGGGCATCCAGATTATCTGTACTGCGAGCCTGAGAGGGCAAACAGACCAGAATAGTCAGATCACAGGGTAAGAAACAACAACAAGCAGATAATACCCCCAAAACTGTCTGTAACTCACTCCCGGGTATCTGTTATTCTATATATAAACCACCCTAAAGCCCTCGATTAGATTCCAATCTGTGACTCACTCCCGGGTATCTGTTATTCTATATATAAACCACCCCGAACCCCTCGATTAGATTCCAGTCTGTAACTCACTCCCAGGGTATCTGTTATTCCATATATAAACCACCCCGAACTCCTCGATTAGATTCCAGTCTGTAACTCACTCCCGGCTATCTGTTATTCTATATATAAACCACCCTGAACCCCTCGATTAGATTCCAGTCTGTAACTCACTCCCGGCTATCTGTTATTTCATGTATAAACCACCCCGAACCCCTCGATTAGATTCCAGTCTGTAACTCACTCCCGGCTATCTGTTATTCTATATATAAACCACCCTGAACCCCTCGATTAGATTCCAGTCTGTAACTCACTCCCGGCTATCTGTTATTTCATGTATAAACCACCCCGAACCCCTCGATTAGATTCCAGTCTGTAACTCACTCCCGGGTATCTGTTATTCTATATACAAACCACCCTGAACCCCTCGATTAGATTCCAGTCTGTAACTCACTCCCGGGTATCTGTTATTCTATATATGAACCACCCCGAACCCCTCGATTAGATTCCAGTCTGTAACTCACTCCCGGGTATCTGTTATTCTATATATAAACCACCCCGACCCCCTCGATTAGATTCCAGTCTGTAACTCACTCCCGGGTATCTGTTATTCTATACATAAACCACCCCGAACCCCTCGATTAGATTCCAGTCTGTAACTCACTTCCGGGTATCTGTTATTCTATACATAAACCACCCCGACCCCCTCGATTAGATTCCAGTCTGTAACTCACTTCCGGGTATCTGTTATTCTATATATAAACCACCCCGAACCCCTCGATTAGATTCCAGTCTGTAACTCACTCCCGGGTATCTGTTATTCTATATATAAACCACCCTGAACCCCTTGATTAGATTCCAGTCTGTAACTCACTCCCGGCTATCTGTTATTCTATATATAAACCACCCCGAACCCCTCGATTAGATTCCAGTCTGTAACTCACTCCCGGCTATCTGTTATTCTATATATAAACCACCCCGAACCCCTCGATTAGATTCCAGTCTGTAACTCACTCCCGGGTATCTGTTATTCTATATATAAACCACCCCGAACCCCTCGATTAGATTCCAGTCTGTAACTCACTCCCGGGTATCTGTTATTCTGTATATAAACCACCCCGAACCCCTCGATTAGATTCCAGTCTGTAACTCACTCCCGGGTATCTGTTATTCCGTATATAAACCATCCCAAACCCCTCGATTAGATTCCAGTCTGTAACTCACTCCCGGGTATCTGTTATTTCATGTATAAACCACCCTGAACCTCTCAAAGTTCTGCTCTGCAAACACTGCAAGCAATCTTCCTTCCCACATAGTGCAGGGTGGATAATCGGTTGCTTGGGCTCTGGGAAAGCTGATATGGGCAATGTCTGTTATTCTCCATTATTTACTAGCATCAATGAGAGGAATCGCATCATTAATTCACCCAGCGAGTCACGAGGCACAGCATCTCAACCGGAGAGGCTGACCCAGCTCTCGTTTCTCTCTCTCTCGTCCCGTGGAGCATCCCTGTGACTTTCACACCCAATCTGTGTTTATAGAATCATATTATCCCTACAGAGGAGAATGGGGCCATTCGGCCTGTTGAACCTGCACTGACAGCAAATCCCCGTAACCCCATGTATTTACCCCACTAATGCCCCTGACCATGAGGGGCAATTTAAGCATGGCCAATCCACCTAACCTATACATCTTTGTTTGAGATGAGGTCACTATTCTAATGCAGGAATCTCAGCAGCAGACGTTCACACACAGTAAGATCCCACAAACAGGATTGTTGTGTAATGGCCCAGAATATCTTCTGTGTTTCATTGAAGGATAAATATTGAGCAAGGGATCTCCAGATCAACTAACCACCCACACTGCCCCACACCCTGCCCCCCACCGAGTGAACATGTACAGTCAGCTGAGACAGCCAGTGGTATCTTCATTGTGTAGGGGAGTGTTTGATGGGGACAGTGCAGAGGGAGCTTTACTCTGTATCTAACCCTGTCCTGGGAGTGTTTGATGGGGGGACAGTGTAGAGGGAGCTTTACTCTGTATCTAACCCCGTGCTGTACCTGTCCTGGGAGTGTTTGATGGGGGGACAGTGTAGAGGGAGCTTTACTCTGTATCTAACCCTGTGCTGTACCTGTCCTGGGAGTGTTTGATGGGGACAGTGTAGAGGGAGCTTTACTCTGTATCTAACCCCGTGCTGTACCTGTCCTGGGAGTGTTTGATGGGGACAGTGCAGAGGGAGCTTTACTCTGTATCTAACCCCGTGCTGTACCTGTCCTGGGAGTGTTTGATGGGGACAGTGTAGAGAGAGCTTTGCTCTGTATCTAACCCTGTCCTGGGAGTGTTTGATGGGGACAGTGTAGAGAGAGCTTTGCTCTGTATCTAACCCTGTCCTGGGAGTGTTTGATGGGGGACAGTGTAGAGAGAGCTTTGCTCTGTATCTAACCCTGTCCTGGGAGTGTTTGATGGGGACAGTGTAGAGAGAGCTTTGCTCTGTATCTAACCCTGTCCTGGGAGTGTTTGATGGGGCAGTGCAGGGGGAGCTTTGCTCTGTCTCGAATCTAGGGAAAGCACTTCGATAAGGTTGTACTATAGGCCCCCAAATAGTCAGTGGGAAATTGAGGGGCAAATATGTAAGGAGATTACAGGTAGCTCCAAGAAAAATAGGGTAATAACAGTAGGGGATTTTAACTTTCCCAACATTGACTGGGACAGCCCCAGTATTAAGAGTGTTGGATGGAGAGAAATTTGTTGAGTGTACTCAGGAGGAATTTCTCATTCAGTATGTGAATGGCCTGACAAGAGAGGGGGCAAAACTTGACCTTCTCTTGGGAAATAAGGAAGGGCAGGTGACAGAAGTGTTACTGAGGGATCACTTTGGGACAGTGACCATAATTCTATTAGTTTTAAGATAGCGATGGCGAATGATAGGTCTGGCAGGAACTTTCAAAAGTTAATTGGGGGAGTCTGTGAGAAGGCAAAGGGACGTCTGGTAAGTGGCACACTTTCAAAAGTGTGTTAACCGGGTTCACGGTAAACACATTCCTCTTAGAGGGTAGCAGTGGAAAGTTGCAGTTCTGAATGGAGGGCTGTGACAAGTTGTGTTCCTCAGGGATCAGTGCTGAGACCAATCCTGTTTGGAGGAAAATGTAATTGGATTGATTAGTGAGTTTGCAGATGACACAAAGGTTGGTGGATTTGCGGATAGCGATGAGGACCATCAGAGGATACAGCAGGATATAGATCAGTTGGAGACTTGGGCAGAGAGATGGCAGATGGAGTTTAATCCGGACAAATGTGAGGTAATGCATTTTGGAAGGTCTAATACAGATAGGAAATATACAGTAAATGGCAGAACCCTTAAGAGTATTGATAGGCAGAGGGATCTGGGTGTACAGGTACACAGGTCACTGAAGGTGGCAATGCAGGTGGAGAAGGTAGTCAGGAAGGCATACGGCATGCTTGCCTTCATCGGCCGGGGCATTGAGTTTAAAAATTGGCAAGTCATGTTGCAGCTTTATAGAACCTTAGTTAGGCCGCACTTGGAATATAGTGTTCAATCCTGGTCGCCACACTACCAGAAGGATGTGGAGGCTTTAGAGAGGGAACAGAAAAGATTTACCAGGATGTTGCCAGGTATGGAGGGCATTAGCTGTGAGGAGAGGTTGGAGAAACTTGGTTTGTTCTCACTGGAGTGATGGAGGTTGAGGGGAGACCTGTTAGAAGTCTACAAGATTATGAGAGGCACGGACAGCGTGGATAGTCAGAAGCTTTTTCCCAGGGTGGAAGAGCCAATTGCTCGGGGACACAGGTTTAAGGTGCGAGGGGCAAGGTTTAAAGGAGATGGACGAGGCAGATTTTTTACACAGAGGGTGGTGGGTGCCTGGAAATCGCTGCCGGGGGAGGGAGTGGAAGCGGATACGATGGTGAGTTTTAAGAGGCATCTTAACAAATCCATGAATAGGGTGGGAATAGAGGGATACGGTCCCCAGAATGGTAGGGGGTTTTAGTTCAGTCGGGACGCCATGGTTGGTGCTGGCTTGGAGGGGCCGAAGGGCCTGTTCCTGTGCTGGAATTTTCTTTGTTCGAGAGTGAAGGGGAAGGCTGGGTACCCTGGATGACTCGGGATATTGAGGTCAAGAAGAAGAAGGAGGAACATGAGATACATTGGTAGCTGGGATCAAGTGAATCCCTTGAAGAGTATGGGGGGTGTAGGAGTAGAGTTAAGAGAGAAATCAGGAGGGCAAAAAGGGCACACAAGATTGTTTTGGCAGACAAGGCAAAGGAGAATCCAAAGAGCTTCTACAAATACATAGAACCCTACAGTGCAGAAAGAGGCCCTTCAGCCCATCGAGTCTGCACCAAACACAATCCCACCCAGGCCCCACCCCCATATCCCTACATATTTATACCCACTAATCTCTCTAATCTACACATCCCTGGACACTAAGGGGCAATTTTTCAGCATGGCCAATCAACCTAACCCGCACATCTTTGGACTGTGGGAGGAAACCCACACAGACACGAGGAGAATGTACAAACTCCACACAGACAGTGATCCGAGCTGGGAATCAAACCCAGGACCCTGGAGCTGTGAAGCAGCAATGCTAACCCACTGTGCTACCGTGCCACCCCATGTAGATACAGAGTATCTAACTACAAAGGGCAAAAAAGTAAGAAGGGAGAGAGTCGGGCCTCTTAAAGATCAATAAGGTCATCTATGTGTGGATCCACAAGAGATGGGTGAGATCCGAAATGAATATTTCTCATCAGTATTTACTGTTGAGAAAAGCATGGATGTTCGGGAACTTGGGGAAATAAATAGTGATGTCTTGAGGAGTGAACATATTACAGAGGAGGTGGTGCTGGAAGTCTTAAAGTGCATCAAGGTAGATAAATCCCCAGGATCTGATGAAGTGTATCCCAGGACACTGTGGGAGGCTAGGGAGGAAATTGCGGGTCCCCTAGCCGAGATATTTGATTCATCGATAGTCACGGGTGAGGTGCCTGAAGATTGGAAAGGGGAAAATGTTGTGTCTTTGTTTAAAAAGGGCTGCAGGGAAAAGCCTGGGAACTACAAGCCAGTGAGCCTCACATCTGTGGTGGGCAAATTATTGGAAGGTATTTTGAGAGACAGGATCTACAGGCATTTAGAGACACAAGGACTGATTAGGGACAGTCAGCATGGCTTTGTGAGTGGAAAATCATCTCTCACAAATTTGATGGAGTTTTTTTGAAGGGGTAACCAAGAAGGTAGATGAGGGCAGTGCAGTTGATGTTGTCTACATGGACTTTAGCAAGGCCTTTGACAAGGTACCGCATGGTAGGTTGTTGCATAAGGTTAAATCTCACAGGATCCAGGGTGAGGTATCTAAATGGAGACAAAATTGGCTTGATCATAGAAATCATAGAAACCCTACAGTGCAGAAAGAGGCCATTCGGCCCATTGACTCTATATCGACCACAATACCACCCAGGCCCTACCCCCATATCCCTACATATTTACCCACGAATCCCTCTAACCTACAGCTCTCAGGACACTATGGGGTAATTTAACATGACCAATCGACCTAACAAGCAAATCTTTGGACAGTGGGAGGAAACCGGAGCAGACACAAGGAGAATGTGAAAACTCCACAAAGACAGTGACCCAAGCCAGGTCCCTGGAGCTGTGAAGCTAACCACTGTGCTACTGTACAAATGGCCTGGAAGTGTTTGATGGGGAACAGTGTAGAGGGAGCTTTACTCTGTATCTAACCCCGTGCTGTCCCTGTCCTGGGAGTGTTTGATGGGGGACAGTGTAGAGGGAGCTTTACTCTGTATCTAACCCCGTGCTGTCCCTGTCCTGGGAGTGTTTGATGGGGGACAGTGTAGAGGGAGCTTTACTCTGTATCTAACCCTGTGTTGTACCTGTCCTGGGAGTGTTTGATGGGGACAGTGTAGAGGGAGCTTTACTCTGTATCTAACGCCGTGCTGTACCTGTCCTGGGAGTGTTTGATGGGGACAGTGTGGGGGTTTCTCCGTATCTAATCAGGTCGGGTTGTGGGTTGCTGTTAACATTATCTCCTTCCACCTCCATTTTAAAGAGCAAGTGAATGAAGTCTTTGTTTTAGGTTAAGGCTCTACAGTTTCCATGGTAACAAGCAAGCTGCGATAATAAGCATCGTCAGTATGTGTGTCAGAACGTGGCTTCAAAACACCAAGAATAATGTGACAGACTGTGTCCTAATTTCACAAGAAATTTATACTGAGAGAGAAAAAAAAAGAGAGACAGAGAGAAAGATAGAGAAAGAGAGAGACTCAGAGAAAGAGAGACAGAGAGAAAGACAGAGAAAAAGGGAGAGATGCAGAGACATAGAGAATGTGTGTCTGATGGAGACAGTGACAGAGAGAGGTCAACAGACAGATTGATACAGAGGAACAGAGGCAGAGAGAGAGTGAGAGAGACAGTGAGAGAGAGACAGAGAGAGAGACAGTGAGAGACAGAGAAAGAGACAGAGAGAGAGAAAGAGACAGTGAGAGAGAGAGAGACAGTGAGAGAGAGAGAGACAGTGAGAGAGAGAGAGACAGTGAGAGAGACAGAGACAGTGAGTGAGAGAGACAGAGAGACAGAGAGAGAGAGAGAGAGAGTGAGAGAGAGAGAGAGAGACAGAGAGAGAGAGAGAGAGAGACAGTGAGTGAGAGAGAGAGAGAGAGCAGTGTTGAATATCTGATCGTATATGGATGACAGGTGGCCCATCCTGATGTCCCTGTGAATGTTGCAGTGATTTGGAAACTAGGGCAGAACAAGTGGTCCGGAACGAGATAGGAGTGGTCTGTGGGGGATTGAGAATTCCTGTGTGTGTCTGTCTGATGGACACACACACATTCCGTTCCCACCCTGGGATCTGAGCCCCCTCCTTGTCACGCTGTCACTGACCTGTGCTGACTGACCTACATTACATACCAATCCAACAGCACTGAGAACATAAGCAGCACATTCACACCAGCACACTTCCCACAGCTGGAAACACGTGCTGGTTACGTTGATTGGCCATGATAAATTGCCCCTGAGTGTCATGGAGATTTGCGGGGTACGTAACATGGGGTTGCAGGGTAGGGGCTGGAAGAGACTGTAGTCGGTGCAGATTCAATGGGCTGAGTGGCCTCTTTCTGCACTACAGGATTCTATTGGGCCAATGTTTAAGGAGAAAGGGACAGAGAGAGAGAGACGGGGGGGGGGGTGCGGGGGGGGCAGGCAGAGAGAGAGAGAGGGGACTGAAAGAGACAGAGAGAGAGAGAGAGAGACAGTGAGTGAGAGAGAGAGTGAGAGAGAGAGTGAGAGAGTGAGAGAGAGAGTGAGAGAGAGAGTGAGAGAGAGAGTGAGAGAGAGAGTGAGAGAGAGAGTGAGAGAGAGAGTGAGAGAGAGAGTGAGAGAGTGAGTGAGAGAGTGAGTGAGAGTATATATTAACATTATATATTAATGATTTGGAAGAGGGAACTGAATGTATTATCTCCAAATTGGAGATGATACAAAGTTGGGTGGGAGGGTGAGCTGTGAGGAGGATGCAGAGATGCTTCAGTGTGATTTGGACAGGCTGAGTGTGTGGGTATCTGCATGGCAGATGCAGTATAATGTGGATAAATGTGAGGTTATCCACTTTGGGAACAATAATAGGAAGACAGATTATTACTGGAATGGGTGTAAATTGAGAGAGGCGGATACTCAGCGAGACCTTGGAGTCCTCGTGCATCAGTCACTGAAAGTAAGCGTGCAGGTACAGCAGGCAGTAAAGAAGGGAAATGGTATGTTAGCCTTCACAGCGAGAGGATTTGAGAGATAGGGATAGGGATGTTTTACTGCAATTGTACAGGGTGTTGGTGAGGCCACACCTGGAGTATTGTGTGTGGTTTTAGTCTCCTTATCTGAGGAAGGATGTCCTTGTTATAGAGGGAGCACAGCGAAGGTTTTCCAGGCTGATTCCTGGGATGGCAGGTCTGTCATATGTGGAGAGACTGAGTGGGTTAGGATTATATTCACTGGAGTTGAGAAGAGTGAGAGGGGATCTGATAGAAACTTATAAAATTCACACAGGGTTAGACAGGGTAGATTCAGAAAGAATGTTCCCGATGGTGGGGGGGAGTCCAGAACTAGGGGTCAGAGTTTGAGGATAAGGGGTAAACCTTTTAGAACTGAGGTGAGGAGAAATTTCTTCACCCAGAGGGTGGGGAATGTGTGGAATTCACTCCCACAGGAAGGAGCTGAGGAGAAAACGCTGTGTGATTTCAGGAAGAAATTAGATTTCACTCTTGGGGCGAATGGGATCGAGGGATATGGGGGGGGGTGGAGGGTAAGGATATTGAATTTGATGATCAGCCATGATGAAAATGAATGGTAGAGCAGGCTTGAAGGGCCGAATGGCCTCCTCCTGCTTCTAGTTTCTATGTCTTGGAGTATTGACCAATGCTTGACTCACCCACAGCTCTGCATCACTCAGGGTCAGTGCAGAGGGAGCGCCGCACTGTCAGAGGGTCAGTGCCGAGGGAGCGCCGCACTGTCAGAGGGTCAGTGCTGAGGGAGCGCCGCACTGTCAGAGGGTCAGTGCTGAGGGAGCGCCGCACTGTCAGAGGGTCAGTGCTGAGGGAGCGCCGCACTGTCAGAGGGTCAGTGCTGAGGGAGCGCCGCACTGTCAGAGGGTCAGTGCTGAGGGAGTGCCGCACTGTCAGAGGGTCAGTGCTGAGGGAGCGCCGCACTGTCAGAGGGTCAGTGCTGAGGGAGCGCCGCACTGTCAGAGGGTCAGTGCTGAGGGAGCGCCGCACTGTCAGAGGGTCAGTGCAGAAGGAGTGCCGCACTGTCAGAGGGTCAGTGCTGAGGGAGTGCCGCACTGTCAGAGGGTCAGTGCTGAGGGAGTGCCGCACAGATCATCTGGGTCATCACCCCAGTCCGAGAGGAGGGCTTGGGACATGTGACCCCTGACCCCCGACCCCCAAGTCGCACAGGCCCAGTTTAACCCGGGCTGGGGGAGTGAGGTGTCTGTGTGAACTCTGAACCTGTCCTGGGGGAAGGATAGGGCAGGACAAGGGTCTTTGATCGGGAAGGGGATCACAGCCCAGCATATCCTGGAAATGAATGTCTGGGGGCACGGAGGGCTGTTTGTGTGTTTGAGTGTGGGTGTGTGTTTGTGGGTGTGTGTGAGAGGGTGTGTGTGTGAGAGGGTGTGTGTGTGAGAGGGTGTGTGTCAGTGTGTGTGAGCTCTCCTTGCCCCTCCCCACCTCCCTTCAACACAACTCAAAAAGGAGAGAGAAAGACAGAGAGAGACAGAGAGAGACAGAGAGAGACAGAGAGAGAGAGAGAGAGAGAGAGACAGAGAAGGACAGAGAAAGAGAGAGAGAGAGACAGAGAGAGATGGAGATACAGAGAGAATAAGAGAATGAGACAGAGACAGAGAGGGAGTGTGAGGGGGGGAGAGAGAGAGAGACAGAGAAGGACAGAGGGAGAGAGAGGGAGACAGACAGGCAGAGAGAGAGAGAGACAGAGAGAGAGAGAGAGACAGAGAGAGAGAGAGACAGCGACAGAGAGAGACAGAGAAGGACAGAGGGAGAGAGAGGGAGACAGACAGACAGAGAGAGACAGAGAGAGACAGGCGGAGAGACAGGCAGAGAGACAGACAGAGAGAGAGACAGAGAGAGGAATGTAAGAATGGAACACTCACCACCATTGGGAGATTATTCAGTTCCAGCACTTTCACCGGAGACTGGGGAGTGGAAACATCTCAGCAGTGGTAGTGTGGGTAGACTGAGGCATTCTGCCCATCTCCATTACCATCCCCCTGTCTCTCAGTTACGCTCCCTCACTCAGTTACCCCTGTCTCTCTCGCTGCCCCCTCTCTTGATGCCCTCTTCTCTCAGTGCCCTCTCTGTGCCCACCCCTCCCAGTACTCTCTCTCTCGGTGTCCTCTCTTGGTGTCCCCCCTACCCTCGTTGTCCCCTCTCTCGTTGCCCCCTCCCCCCTCGGTGTCCCCTCTCTCTCTGTGCCTCCCTCTCTCTCAATGCCCTCCCTCTGTCAGTGCGCCCCCTCTCGGTGCTCCCCTCTCTCTCGGTGGTCCCCCCTCTCTCTCGGTGGCCCCCCCTCTCTCTCGGTGGCCCCCCCCCCACCTCAGTGCCCCCCTCTCTCGGTGCCCTGTGAGGGTGGTTCACACCGGGGTTGAGGGATCTGTGACAGAGCTGCCGCCTGTCGCCTCGCTGTGATAAACGGGGAGAAGATTCTCAGCAGACGCTCCCCCTCCCCACCGGCCTCCCCGCCGTCTGTCTCACTGCCTAGTCCCGACTTGGAGAGTCTGACAGGAGGGGACAGACGGAGACTGGCCCCGTGCTCACTCCCCGTGTTTGCTCTGCCTCTATCCTCTCTCAGTCACAGGGAGGGAGCGTGAGGGGTGGTATCTGCTCCTGTAGCTGGTCTCTCCTCTCAGCGTCCCTGCTCCTCCTGCACCCTCCCGATGCTGCCTGTACGGGCAATGGCAGCCCAGCCTCTGTGAGGGTCTGTACGCAGAGTGTGTGTATGTCCGCTCTCTCCCCCCACACTCGCCGATCCAGCTCCCCTTCATGCACACTCACAATGGAATGGCCCACACTGCTCTCAGACAAAAGGCATTGTGAATGGGAGACAGAGAGAGAGCGAGAGAGAGAGCGAGAGAGAGAGCAGAGACCCTCCCCCCCTCACCGACCCCCTCACTAACCACCGTCACCCTCTCACCACCCCCCTCACCGACCACTGTCACCCCTTCACACCATCATCCTCTGACAGCCCCCCTCACCACCGTCACCCCCTCCCAGTCCCTCTCACCTCCCACTCTAACCCTCTGCAGCAAGAATAAAACTCTCCCCGTTTCCAAAGCTCCCAGCCTCTCTGAATAGAAAGATAATCTCTTCCCGCGAGTGTGAATCAGGCAGAGACTAAACCCAGAGGAAGCATTCACACATCGTGAACCAACTCCACACAAAACAGCTTCAATATCGACACCACACACTCTCACTCACACATACACACACACTCACTCTCACACACACACTCTTACTCACACACATACACTCTCACTCATTCACTCTCACACACACTCACTCTCACACACACACTCTTACTCACACACATACACTCTCACTCATTCACTCTCACACACACTCACTCTCACACACACACTCTTACACACATACACTCTCACTCATTCACTCTCACACACACACACTCTCACTCACACATACACACACTCTCACTCACACATACACACACTCTCACTCACACATACACACACACACTCTCACTCATTCACTCTCACACACACACACTCTCACTCACACATACACACACACACTCTCACTCATTCACTCTCACACACACACACTCTCACTCACACATACACACACACACTCTCACTCATTCACTCTCACACACACACACTCTCACTCACACATACACACACTCTCACTCACACACACACACACTCTCACTCACACACACACACACACTCTCACTCACACACACACACACACTCTCACTCACACACACACACACACTCTCACTCACACACACACTCTCACTCACACACACACTCTCACTCACACACATACACACGCTCTCACTCACACATACACACGCTCTCACTCACACATACACACGCTCTCACTCACACATACACACGCTCTCACTCACACATACACACGCTCTCACTCACACATACACACGCTCTCACTCACACATACACACGCTCTCACTCACACATACACACGCTCTCACTCACACATACACACGCTCTCACTCACACATACACACGCTCTCACTCACACACACACACACACACACGCACTCAGTCTCACACACACACATTCTGACTCATTCACTCTCATACTCACACACACACATAGCCACACTGGCTCTCACACACACCCCCATTCACAATAAGAACATAAGAAATAGGAGCAGGAGCAGGCCATCTAGCCCTTCGAGCCTGCCCCGCCATTCAATAAGATCATGGCTGATCTGTCGTGGCTCAGTTCCACATTCCTGCCCTCTCCCCATAACCCTTAATCCCCTCTCTTATCAAAAACCCATCAACCCGTGTCTTAAAAATATTTAGCGAGGCAGCCTCCACCACTTCAACGGGCAGAGAATTCCAGAGATTCATCACCCTTTGAGTGAAGAAGTTCCTCCTCAACTCCGTTCTAAACCGCCCCCCCCCTTTATCTTGAGGCTGTGCCCCAAACACTCTCTCAGACACACACACACACACTTCCAGGACAGGTACAGCACGGGGTTAGATACAGAGTAAAGCTCCCTCTACACTGTCCCCCATCAAACACTCCCAGGACAGGTACAGCACGGGGTTAGATACAGAGTAAAGCTCCCTCTACACTGTCCCCCATCAAACACTCCCAGGACAGGTACAGCATGGGGTTAGATACAGAGTAAAGCTCCCTCTACACTGTCCCCCATCAAACACTCCCAGGACAGGGACAGCACGGGGTTAGATACAGAGTAAAGTTCCCGGTGCGCTGATGGTGATTGAGGATCTTACCACAGACAGAGATCCCTCATCCTTATTGAAGATGTCCAGGATCGATCTCCTCCATTGGGAAGATTTGTCCATCATTCTCTATCGATTCGGCAGGTTGGCAGCAACTGAAAGAGACTGCAGACTGTGAGCAGAAAGTCCCGTCTCTCTGTTCTCCCATTCCCAGCGAACTTGCGGCAAACCCCAAACAAACCCCCAACCACCGACCCCTCACCGAGCCCCGACCACCGACCCCTCACCGAGTCCCGACCACCGACCCCTCACCGAGCCCCGACCACCGACCCCTCACCGAGCCCCGACCCCCGACCCCTCACCAAACACTTGTGACCCTATTCCTTCTGACACAGCAGCTGTCTTTCAGGTTGGTACTTCACTCCAAGGCTCCTGTCTGCCCTCTCAGGGTGGGTGTAAACAATCCCAAGAGGTGACAGGTGCTACAGGAATGCAATCCTACCTAAACCAGGAGGGGCCAGTGACTGAGCCTGACCGTTTCCCAGAGGGCCTGAGGGTTAGAGGTCAGGACAGTGACAGAGGAGTAAAGGGCCAGGACTCTGGGGGAATGGGCGGAGAGGCAGAGGCTGGGGCCTGGCAAAGAACAGAAAGAATTGTTGAAACAGATGCAAGGTTTTATCATCCAGTTTTATTTTTAAACTCTTTATTTTGTGACAAGATAAAATGGAGTTAGTGAGCCACTTTTGTCTGTTGACAGGCCCGTGTGATCTGGCTGCTATGGGGGCTCAGGCCAAGGCCTATTGAAAAGGCAGTGGCTGCCAGACTTACTGACACACAGATCCAGGACAGAGAGATGGGGGAGGAGGGAGAGGGAAAAACAGACCGAGAGGGGAAGAGAGAGAGATGGGGAGGGGAGTGGGGGGAGAGAGGAGAACTATCGCAGAGAAGATATCAAGGAAGGATCAGCTGCTGTTTACTAGGTCTACCAGGATGTTGCCCCTGGTATGGAGGGCATTAGCTATGAGGAGAGGTTGGAGAAACTTGGTTTGTTTTCACTGGAGTGACGGAGGTTGAGGGGAGACCTGATAGAAGTCTACAAGATTATGAGTGGCATGGACAGAGTGGATAGTCAGACCTCTTTCCCAAGCTAGAAAGGTCAAGTACTGGGGACACAGGTTTAAGGTGCGAGGGGAAAAGTTTAGAGGAGATGTGTGAGGCAAGTTTTTTTACACAGAGGGTGGTGAATGTCTGGAACACGCTGCCCAGGGAGGGGATGGGAGCAGGAGCGATAGCGACACTTAATAGGCAAATAGACAAATCCATGAATAGGACGGGATTGGAAGGATACGGACTGTGTAAGTGCTTACGGTTTTAGTTATGGCATCATGATTGGCACAGGCTTGGAGGGGTTGAAGGGCCTGTTCCTGTACTATTCTCTGTTCCCAGCAAATGTGAGTTTTCTGGTAGCTACCAAGCAGAACAACGGTGGGGGCTCATTCTCAGTTTGAAGGGAAGCGATTGTGGAGATTGAAGGATGCTGCGAGGCTAGTGAGGATGATGGGACAACACTGGAACAGGCCTTGGTGAAGGAAGATGGCGTATGGATTCTCAGAAGGCTGAGGGGAACAACTTTGGAAAAACACTAGACCTTTCTCAGCCAAAGAGGGGAGTAACGCAGGGCCTGTGGAAGCCATGAGAAAGATTCCAGTTGTGTGGAGAGGGCTGTGTGATGTATAAGCGGGGATTTTGGGGTTGTTTGGAAGTTAAGGCTGGGTCTCAGTACCCTCCTAATAAACCACAGTCCAAGTTTATTATTCTGTGTTGGTTACAGTCCGGGTATTAACACATGGGATGCTGGAGGGCAAAGATCTGATGGAAAATTCAAAACACATTTTACCAGTGATTGGTCAATCGGAGCTTTGTAAGAAGACGAGGAGAGAGCTTGATGGGAGGGTGGAAGAGGAACTTCCCCTGAACGAGGAAGAGGGAGAATGCTGGATAAACTCAGCAAGTCCAGCACCTTCTGCGCAGGGAGAAGAACAGAGTGAATGCTTAGAGTCCAAGCTGACTCTTCCTCCAAACAGACAGAGAAGATAGAGACTCGGTACAGGAGCCAGGTGGCATTCCAAACATCCACTCCATCTCTCTCTCCCCAATCGCGCCAGATCTGCTGAATTTTTCCAGCAACATTTCCAGTTTCTATCACAGGTCACAGAACTTTCATTTCAATTTCAGACACAGAACAATGCCTGCTACAAAACTCCCTCCTTCCTCATTCACAACTGTTGTCATTGAGGCTCAGATGAGAAGTCACTCTCCACTTCCTCCTTTAGACACAAACTGTCAGAGAGAGAAAAACCAGAAACAAACACCACACTCACAATAAGCAGCACTGACCCTCTGACAGTGCGGCGCTCCCTCAGCACTGACCCTCTGACAGTGTGGCGCTCCCTCAGCACTGACCCTCTGACAGTGCGGCGCTCCCTCAGCGCTGACCCTCTGACAGTGCGGCGCTCCCTCAGTGCTGACCCTCTGACAGTGCGGCGCTCCCTCAGCGCTGACCCTCTGACAGTGCGGCGCTCCCTCAGCACTGACCCTCTGACAGTGCGGCGCTCCCTCAACACTGACCCTCTGACAGTGCGGCGCTCCCTCAACACTGACCCTCTGACAGTGCGGCGCTCCCTCAACACTGACCCTCTGACAGTGCGGCGCTCCCTCAGCGCTGACCCTCTGACAGTGCGGCGCTCCCTCAGCGCTGACCCTCTGACAGTACGGCACTCCCTCAGCGCTGACCCTCTGACAGTGCGGCACTCCCTCAGCGCTGACCCTCTGACAGTGCAGCACTCCCTCAGCGCTGACCCTCTGACAGTGCGGCACTCCCTCAGCGCTGACCCCCTGACAGTGCGGCACTCCCTCAGCGCTGACCCCCTGACAGTGCGGCGCTCCCTCAGCGCTGACCCTCTGACAGTGCGGCGCTCCCTCAGCGCTGACCCTCTGACAGTGCGGCGCTCCCTCAGCGCTGACCCTCTGACAGTGCGGCGCTCCCTCAGCACTGACCCTCTGACAGTGCGGCGCTCCCTCAGCACTGACCCTCTGACAGTGCGGCGCTCCCTCAGCGCTGACCCTCTGACAGTGCGGCGCTCCCTCAGCGCTGACCCTCTGACAGTGCGGCGCTCCCTCAGCGCTGACCCTCTGACAGTGCGGCACTCCCTCAGCGCTGACCCCCTGACAGTGCGGCACTCCCTCAGCGCTGACCCCTGACAGTGCGGCACTCCCTCAGCGCTGACCCCCTGACAGTGCGGCACTCCCTCAGCACTGACCCTCTGACAGTGCGGTGCCCCCTCAGCACTGACCCTCAGGGTGAGTATTTTTCTGCCGGAATCTCTAAGGACCAATCGTGATGAGAAAAATGGGTTATAAAACTCATTATGGAAATGAGAAAACTGCCACAAACCTTCCCCCAAACAGGAGCGAAACCTCGGAACAATCACCACTTCCTGTTTCCCGTAATAATCTGTTTTGTAGTTTGCCAAATAACTTCAAAAACACAATCCCGATGGATCCAAACCCCTTCCCGTTCACTCCCACTGTACACAATCCCAATGGACCCAAACCCCTTCAGTCCCACTGTATACAATGCCAATCCCAAACTCCTTCCCGTTCACTCCCACTGTACACAATCCCAATCCCAAACCCCTTCCCGTTCACTCCCACTGTACACAATCCCAATCCCAAACCCCTTCCCATTCACTCCCACTGTACACAATCCCAATCCCAAACCCCTTCCCATTCACTCCCACTGTACACAATCCCAATCCCCTTTCCATTCACTCCCACTGCACACAGTCCCAGTGGACTCAAACCCTTCCCAATTTGGTGCTTTTCCATAAGTTTAACATTTTTTTTCACCTTTCTGGTTACCAAATGGCTGGAGGATCCAACAGTTGGATTTTATCTTACTCACTGGACTGTGTTAATACATTAACCTCAACCCCCGACCCCTTCAATTCCACGAGCCCTTATCTACCCATTGATCTTTTGTGTGGCACCTTATCGACTTCTTTTTGCAAATCTAGGTATACAACATTGACCAGATCCCCTTTGGTAGGTTGTTGCATAAGGTTAAATCTCACGGGATCCAGGGTGAGGTCTCTAAATGGAGACAAAATTGGTTTCAGAGGGTGGTTGCAGGGATTTGTTTTTCAAACTGGAGGCCTGTGACCAGCGGTGTGCCTCAGGGATCAGTGCTGGGTCCACTGTTATTTGTCATTTATATTAATGATTTGGATGAGAATATAGGGGGGCATGGTTAGTAAGTTTGCAAATGACACCAAGATTGGAGCCGTAGTGAACAGTGAAGAAAGTTATCTCAGATTGCAATGGATCTTGATCAATTGAGCCAGTGGGCTGATGAATGGCATAAGGTTACTGTCTGTGCAGAGTTTGCATGTTCTCCCCATGTCTGTGCAGGTTTCCTACAGGTGCTCCGGTTTCTTCCCACACTCCAGAGATGTGCAGGTTAGGTGGATTGGCCATGCTAACCTTAGTGTCCAAGGATATGTAGATTAGGTGGATTAATGTGGTAAATATATGGGGTTACAGGATGGGCCTGGGTAAGATGCAATGTCACAGAGATAGTGCAGATCTGATGGGTTAATTGGCCTCCTTCTGTACAATAGGGATTCTATCCATATATTTCATTCTTTTTCTCTTTGTCCCTCAGGTTGTGATCTATTTCAGATATGGAACTTGTGTTTCCAACTGTGAAGACAGATACAAAATACTTGTTTACTGCCTTGCCATTTCCACATTCCCCGCCATTCAGGTGAGATCGGACCATTATTCTTATTCTGAACTCCAATTGGGTGGTAGCTGCGGGTCACAGAGTCCAGTTCCTGCCTCCAAATCCAACTGTCTTCGATCTGAACCCACTCTATCCAAGCTGACACCGTCAGCCTTAATACTGAGGGAGTATGGGAGCTCCGTACTGTACTGAGGGGGCGCCGCACTGTCAGAGGGTCAGTGCTGAGGGGGCGCCGCACTGTCAGAGGGTCAGTGCTGAGGGGGCGCCGCACTGTCAGAGGGTCAGTGCTGAGGGGGCGCCGCACTGTCAGAGGGTCAGTGCTGAGGGGGCGCCGCACTGTCAGAGGGTCAGTGCTGAGGAAGTGCGGCACTGTCAGAGGGTCAGTGCTGAGGGAGCGCCGCACTGTCAGAGGGTCAGTGCTGAGGAGTGCCGCACTGTCAGAGGGTCAGTGCTGAGGGAGTGCCGCACTGTCAGAGGGTCAGTGCTGAGCGAGTGCCGCACTGTCAGAGGGTCAGTGCTGAGCGAGTGCCGCACTGTCAGAGGGTCAGTGCTGAGGGAGTGCCGCACTGTCAGAGGGTCAGTGCTGAGGGAGTGCCGCACTGTCAGAGGGTCAGTGCTGAGGGAGCGCCGCACTGTCAGAGGGTCAGTGCTGAGCGAGTGCCGCACTGTCAGAGGGTCAGTGCTGAGGGAGTGCCGCACTGTCAGAGGGTCAGTGCTGAGGAGTGCCGCACTGTCAGAGGGTCAGTGCTGAGGGAGTGCCGCACTGTCAGAGGGTCAGTGCTGAGGGAGTGAAATGGATCTCACTTCCACTATTTGGAAGAGAATCGTGGAGGGGAATTTTGTTGGGGCAGGGAGGAGTTGTGTGGGGGGAGGGATTTTGTTGGGGGGAGGGGCGAGGCTGGGGTGGGTAAGTTGTGTGTATTGGGGGGAGAGGTTTTGTGGGGGGGGGGGGGGAGGGGCGTGGGTAGATTGTGTGTGTTAGGGTGGGGGGTGTGGATGGGTTGTGTGTGTTGGGGAGGGGGGTTGGGTAGGTTGTGTGTTTTGGGGTGGGGGGTGGGTGGGTTGTGTGTGGGGTGGGGAGTGGGGGGTGGGTGAGTTGCGTGTTTTGGGGTGGGGGTGGTGGGTGGGTTGTGTGTGTTAGGGTGAGTGGGTTGTGTGTGTTAGGGTGGGGGGGTGGGTGGGTTGTGTGTGTTGGGGTGGGTGGGTTGTGTGTGTTAGGGTGGGGGGGGGTGGGTGGGTGGGTTGTGTGTGTTAGGGTGGGGGGGTGGGTGGGTTGTGTGCGTTGGGGTGGGGGGGTGGGTGGGTTGTGTGTGTTGGGGTGGGGGGGTGGGTGGGTTGTGTGGGGGGAGTGGAGGGGGTGGGTGGGTTGCGTGTTTTGGGGTGGGGGGGTGGGTGGGTTGTGTGTGTTAGGGTGGGGGGGTGGGTGGGTTGTGTGTGTTAGGGTGGGGGGTGGGTGGGTTGTGTGGGGGGAGTGGAGGGGGTGGGTGGGTTGCGTGTTTTGGGGTGGGGGGGTGGGTGGGTTGTGTGTGTGGGGTGGGGAGTGGGTGGGTTGTGTGTGTTGGGGGTGGGGGGGTGGGTGGGTTGTGTGTGTGGGGTGGGGAGTGGGTGGGTTGTGTGTGTTGGGGTGGGGGGGTGGGTGGGTTGTGTGGGGGGAGTGGAGGGGGTGGGTGGGTTGTGTGGGGGGAGTGGAGGGGGTGGGTGGGTTGCGTGTTTTGGGGTGGGGGGTGGGTAGGTTGTGTGTGTTGGGGTGTGGGGGGTGGGTGGTGGTGTGTGTTAGGGTGGGGGGGTGGGTGGGTTGTGTGTGTTAGGGTGGGGGGGTGGGTGGGGTTGTGTGGGGGGGAGTGGAGGGGGTGGGGGGGTGGGTGGGTTGTGTGTGTGGGGTGGGGAGTGGGTGGGTTGGTGTGTGTTGGGGTGGGGGGGGGGTGGTGGGTTGTGGGGTGGGGGGAGTGGAGGGGGTGGGTGGGTTGCGTGTTTTGGTTGCGGGGGGGGGGGGGGGGGGTGAGTGGGGGCGTTCCACAGGTTTTGAATATTTATCCCTCAATCAGCATCACTGCAAAAAGCAGGTGAGCCGGGTCATTATCACGTTGGTGATTATGGGATCTTGCTGTGCGTAAATGGGCCATTGTGGATTCCGACATTACAACAGTGACCTCACCTCAAAAATAAGTTCCTTGATTGGTTGCGTCAGGCTGTGGGACATCGGGAGAGTGGGGGAATTGGGAATCCATTGGTGTTTTGTCCCGCTCGGTCACTCTTTCCACCCGCCCCCCACCACCCCCCTCTCAAGCGAGGGGTTTATCGCCAGATTCTCTCTCCCACGTCACAGGCTGCTGTTCAGCCGGCGGGGCGCTGACAGGTCTCTCAGCACACAGTACCTGACAGGAAAACCTCAGCCTGGGCTGGAGGAAGCAATGCTCCTTTTAATAGCCCAGCCACACACTGAGACCTCATCCTCCCAGCGATGTGAGCTGTGAGGAGGGAGGGAGGGAGGGAGGAGGAGGATGCTGCAGAACTTTCGAAAGGGGCTGGTGGAGACGGCAGACATGATGTGGGTATGCCGGCGTTGGACTGGCGTAAACACAGTAAAAACAGGGCTGACAAATCCTCAGACAGACGGAGGTGCGGGGGACGAGTGCTGAACTGTGAATGAGTGTGATTATAAAGAGACTTACAGCGGGTTCGTAAATCATTCAAATACCTTATACAGATACAGAAAATACCCGACAGGCTGATGGAACGCTGGCCTTTCTGTCTGGAGAATAAGGATGCAGCTATACAAAGTGCTGGTTAGAATCCTTACAGTGCACAAGGAGGCCATTCAGCCCATCAATACTGCACCAACTCTCTGACAGAGTACCTTATCCAGGCACACTCCTCCACCCTGTAAACCCACACATTTAGCATGGCCAATCCCCCTAATCCACACATCTTTGGACACTAAGGGGCAATTTTGCATGGCCAATCCCCCTAACCTGTGACCTGATTGAGGGCTATAAAATTCTGAAAGGGTTATGATGGGGTTGCCATGGAGAAGATGTTTCCCCTTTGTAGGGAAGAGACCAGAACTAGGCGGGGGGTGTCAATATGTGACAGCCAGTAATAAATCTAATGAGAATTCAGGAGAAACTCCTTAACCCAGAGAGTGGGGGAGAATGTGGGACTCGCTCCCACGGGGAGTGGAGAGAATGTGGGACTCGCTCCCACGGGGAGCGGGGCAGAATGTGGGACTCGCTCCCACAGGGAGTGGAGAGAATGTGGGACTTTGAAGTTTCTGAAGAAATTGCTGAAGCCTTGTCCAAAATATTTGCATCCTCTTTAGTCAAGGGTGAGGTACCAGAGGATTGAGAGTAACTAACACTGATTCTCTGTTTAAGAAGGGCAGAAGAGACAATCTGAGAAACTGCAGGCCTGTGAGCCTTAAATCAGTGGTGGGGAAATTATTGGAGAAGATTCTTAGGGACAGGATGTACTCACATCTGAAAGTGAATGCAGATGCGCAGGTACAGCAGGCAGTAAAGAGGCAAATAGTATGTTGGCCTTCATAGCGAAAGGATTTGAGTACAGGGATAGGGATGTTTTGCTGCAATTGTACAGGGTGTTGGTGAGGCCACACCGGGAGTATTGTGTGTGGTTTTGGTCTCCTTATCTGAGGAAGGATGTCCTTGTTATAGAGGGAGCACAGCGAAGGTTTTCCAGGCTGATTCCTGGGATGGCAGGTCTGTCTTATGTGGAGAGACTCAGTGGGTTGGGATTATATTCACTGGAGTTTAGGAGAGTGAGAGGGGATCTGATAGAAACTTATAAAACTCACACAGGGTTAGACAGGGTAGATTCAGAAAGAATGTTCCCGATGCTGGAGGGGAGTCCAGAACTAGGGGTCAGAGTTTGAGGATAAGGGATAAACCTTTTAGAACTGAGGTGAGGAGAAATTTCTTCACCCAGAGGGTGGGGAATGTGTGGAATTCACTCCCACAGGAAGTAGTTTAGGCCAAAACATTGTATCATTTCAGGAAAAAAATTACATATCGCTCTTGGGGCTAAAGGAATTAAGGGATATGGGGAAATCAGGATATTGAATTTGATGATCAGCCATGATCATAATGAATGGTAGAGCAGGCTTGAAGGGCTGAATGGCCTACTCCTACTTCTAGCTTCCATGTTAATAGACCTATTAGTAATAGGCAGCATGGTTTTGTGAAGGGGAGGTTGTGTCTCACAAATTTGGTTTGAGTTCTTTGAGGAAGTGATAAGAATGGCCAGGGCAGGGCAGTGGGTGTTGTATACACGGACTTTAGTGAAGCCTTCAATAAGATTCCTCATGGCAGGCTGATACAGAAGGTGAAGGCATATGGGTCCAAGGTGAGCTGATAAGATGGATACAAAACTGGCTTGGGCAAAGACTAGCAGAGGAAGGGTACTTTTCTAACTGGAGGTCTGTGATCAGTGCTGGGGCCTCTGTTGTTTGTAATATATATAGATGCTTTGGACGAAAATGTAGGCAATCTGATTAATAAATTTGCAGATGATACAAAAATTTAGGGAGTAGCGGACAATCGTGAGGATTGTCAGAGGATACAGCAGGATATGAATCGGCTGGAGACATGGACCAAAAGATGACAGATGGAATTTAACCCAGACAAATGTGAGGTGGTGCAATTTGGAAGATCTACTGCAGAAGGAAACTACACAATAAATGGTAGAAACCTTAGAAATATTAGCACAAAGGGATCTAGACTGGCGGATCAACGTTTCCCTGAAGGTGGCAACTCAGGACAAGGTGATCAAGAAGGTGTACAGCTTGCTGACCTTCATTGGTCAGGGTGTTGAGTGTAAGAATTGGAAAATCATTTTGCTGCTGTCTAAGACATAGGCTGCATTTGGAGTATTGTGTACAATTCTGGTCACCACACTACTGGAAGGATGTTGATGCATTGGAGAAGGTGCAGAAGAGATTTATCAGGATGTTGCCTGGTTTGGAGGGTATGGACTATGAAGAAAAGTTGAACAAACTTGGATTGTTCTCACTGGAGTGTCGGAGGATGAGAGGGGACCTGATAGAGGCTCACAAGATTATGACAGGCTTGGATAGAGTGGATACTCAGAATCATTTTCCCAGGGTCGAAGGGTCAGGTATTCAGGGGCATAGGTTGAGAGTGAGAGGGCGTAAGTTTAAAAGAGATTTACGAGGCAAGTTTTTCACACAGAGTGGTGAATGCCTGGAACACGCTGCTGCAGGAGCTGGTGGAAGCAGATTCTATAACATTCAAGGCACACCTAGGTAGATATAAGAATAGACATGGAATAGAGGGATATGGACCACGTAGAGGCAAGACGATATCAGATTAGAGAAGCATCTGTGTCAGCACAGACTTGGTGGGCCAAAGGGCCTGTTCCTGCGCTGTACTGTTCTTTGTGAGGGAGAAAGGAATAGAAGGATTTGATGATGATGGGGGTGAGATGAAGAAGGTGTTGAAAGGAGGCTGGTCCTGGATGGTGTCGAGCTTCTCGAGTGTTGTTGGAGCTGCACCCATCCAGACAAGTGGGGAGTATTCCATCACACTCCTGACTTGTGCCTTGTAGATGGTGGACAGGCTTTGGGGAGTTAGGAGGTGAGTTACTCTTCACAGGATTCCCAGCCTCTGACCTGCTCTGGGAGCCACCAATTTTATATGGCTGAGTCCAGTTCAGTTTCTGGTCAATGGAAACGCCCAGGATTGAGTAAAGGTAATGCTATTGAATGTTAGAGGGCATGGTTAGATTGTCTCTTGTTGGAAGTGATTATTACTTGGCATTTGTGTGGGGGGTGAATGTTTCTGCCACTTGTCAGCCCAAGGTCTGGATATTGTCCAGATCTTGCTGCATTGGAACACGGACTGCTTCAGTATTTGAGGAGCGGCGAATGGAGCTGAACACTGGTGAACATCCCCACTTCTGGCCTTATCATCTCATCTTCACTGATGAAGCAGCTGAAGATTGTTGTGCCTAGGTCATTACTGATTATGTAAATCCATGGAAAAAATTTTGACAGCTTGCAAATCTAGAATTTCTCACTTACACACTTGACATCCCACAGTCTAATGGGAAAATGTGACAACTAATTGATCAAAGGATCCCCACAGTACAGGAAGAGGCCATTTGGCCCATCACATCCACACTAAGCAGATCCCACCCAGGCCCGACTCTGCAACTCCAAACATCTACCCCTCCGATCCCCCTGAGACCAGGGTCAATTTAGCATGGCCAATCAATCTAACCCGCACATCTTTAGACTATGGTGAGGGGAACCGGAGCACCCGGAGGAAACCCACGCAGACATGGAGAGAACATGCAGACTCTGCACAGTGTTCCAAGCCGTAAATGAAGCTGTGTCCCTGGTGCAGTACTAACTACTGTGTAACCAGACTTTGTGCGAGGGAGTGCTACACTATCAGAGGGTCAGTGCTGAGGGAGCGCCGCACTGTTTGGGGTGTAGTATCTCTCCCTCAGTGAGCAGAAATGTTGAGTCATTGTCGCAATACAGTTTGTTGGGAGATCCTGTGTGTAAATTGATGCCGCATCTCTGACATTACAACACCACACTGCCCCATTATAACAATGCTCACAGCTCCCTCATTGGCTGAGGTGACTGGTGATGTGTCGAGGTGTCGCAAGGTGATGGGGAAATGGGAGCAGTGTCATTAACTGATGGAGTTACCCAGTTCAGTATATGTTCTGCTCTCAGAGCCCGGGGAGAATCAGGGCATTGAGGAAAGCTGTGGAAATCAGGGATTTTTCAGAAACTACCCACCAGGCGCTGTTTAATTTGGGACCTGATGGGCAAATAGAGCTTTAGTCACTGACTTTGGGGTAAACTTTGCACTCAGAATTACATACACACAGTCAAGCTCATACACATACTTACAAATACACAATCAGACACACTCACCTCACAGACAGACATGCAGACACACCTCAACTCACTGGCAGACACACAAAGGGAGTGAGCAGTTTGATTCTCTCACCTTAGGTGTCCATCGCGGATCAGGCTGTGACACTGGCTCACTGCTCTCTCTCTCCGAGCGAGCAGCAACTTTGCTGGTGTCATGACGTGATTGTCCTCTTCCTCTCGAGCTGTTCATTGCAATTGGTGCACACACACAGCTAGGAAGTGTGGTTTGAGGAACCGCACTCACCCAGTTTACAAAAAGCAGAAGGTTCCCCGCTCAGTAACACCGTGTGCCAAGTAATCTATCAGGGGCATTTCCTTACAGGCCCTGGAGGAGGGGCAACAGAGAAATTACCCCGAGTCAGGTACAATGGGAATTGGCTATGTCAACATGTTTGGGTAATACTGATGTTGCTCATTCCAGCCACCAAGAGGCATTATAGCTCATCTCAATCACTGTCCCTTCCAATCGAGCTGGGGGTTGGTCAGTCACACTGCAGGAAACGTACAACAATATTTACAAGGCTTATTGATGTGGGCAGACACTAAAAGCCAGGACCACAGTGTAACAAAACATCGTCAAATGCTGCGCCTCCAACACTGCCAATTCAATTCCAATCACATTATTTGCTCAAACAATTCAACATTAATTGCCAGAAGTGATGTGCATTTAACAATTGATCTGGCATGATCTCACACAACTGTACCTGTGCTGTACCTGTCCTGGGAGTGTTTGATGGGGGGACAGTGTAGAGGGAGCTTTACTCTGTATCTAACCCCGTGCTGTCCCTGTCCTGGGAGTGTTTGATGGGGGACAGTGTAGAGGGAGCTTTACTCTGTATCTAACCCCGTGCTGCACCTGGCCTGGGAGCGTTTGATAGGGGACAGTGTAGAGGGAGCTTTACTCTCTATCTAACGTTGTGGGGTGCATATAGAGATTGGTCAATGATACAATTTTCATTTGTTAAAAATTTATTTTCAAAGGAAATTCAGTTGATTCAAGTTGATGTTTAAAACACAGAGACTGATCAGAAAGTGCTGTTGAAAATCTCTGCTAAGCTAATTCAGACACAGTCAGCCGTAGATGCAAGCAGGTAATGGTTTCGGTGGGCGGCGGCGGGGGGGGGGACGGTGGGGTGTGTGTGTGTGGATTGTCAGCAACACCATGGGTTTATCCCTGAGGATCTCTGTCCAGGAACCATCTGGAGACCTGGCCTCCCCGTCCAGAGACACACACGTTCACACACACACGGTTTTCAGCTGTAGTATCAGTTGGATGTTGAGAGCACCAATTGTTCAGGTTTGTCCTTGGTGTCTGGGGGTGGGACCTGGGTTATTGCTCAGACAACCACCCCCAGGGGCTATACAGCGAGCACAGAAGGGCTGTATGGGTGTGCTGGGTGGGTGGGGAGGGATCTGCTGGGGCTTCAATCTTCAGCGTTTGTGTTCATTCAGCACCATTAATCTGGAATCAGCTTCCCTGAAACAAGAAGCAGCAATAAAGCTCCAATTTCAGCCACGTCCCTTACCTCAGAGTGGACCCGAACCTCACAACCAGTGACAGATGTCTGACATAAAATCACTGTGGTTAAAGATAAAGTTTATTTTTTAGTCACAAATAAGGCTTACATTAACACTGCAATGAAGTTACTGTGAAAATTCTCTAGTCGCCACACTCCGGCACCTGTTCGGGTTACACTGAGGGAGAATTTAGCACGGCCAATCCACTGAATCAGCACATCTTTCAGACTGTGGGAGAAAACCGGAGCATTCAGAGGAAACCCATGCAGATATGGGCAGAACATGCAGACTCCACACAGACAGTGACCTAAGGCGAGAATCCAACCTGGATCCCTGGCGCTGAGAGGCAGCAGTGCTAATCACTGTGCCATTGTGCTGCCCCCAGCCTCCTGCTGTGGTAATGTAGGAGACACGGCAGATAATTCCAGCACAAAGATCCCACAAACAGCAACTGGAAAATGATCCAGATCTCTATTTACAATATCTTAGTGTCAGGGATAAATAATGGGGGTCCTCACCCTCTGACAGTGCGGCACTCCCTCAGCACTCACCCTCTGACAGTGCGGCACTCCCTCAGCACTCACCCTCTGACAGTGCGGCACTCCCTCAGCACTCACCCTCTGACAGTGCGGCACTCCCTCAGCACTCACCCTCTGACAGTGCGGCACTCCCTCAGCACTCACCCTCTGACAGTGCGGCACTCCCTCAGCACTCACCCTCTGACAGTGCGGCGCTCCCTCAGCACTCACCCTCTGACAGTGCGGCGCTCCCTCAGCACTCACCCTCTGACAGTGCAGATTGGTTTATGGAGTTTGAGTCAGCAGTAAATGCAGTGCGAGGAGGCTGTAATTCATTCGATGGAATTGCATCAACCAGTGGGCTGCTCCATAACAGAAACTCTGCACAGGCACACTCAGAAGGGAATCTGCCAGGCACAGGAAGCTCTGTGATCACAGCAAAGGCAGGGCATGCTTGCTGGTGGGTCTGCTCTGCTCTAACCCCCAGCCTAGAACAGCCCAAAGAGGAGCTGCACCCAGACAGTGAAGAGTCAGGAAGTCTCAGAATTACGAAAGAATTACCGGAGCTGCTCTTTGACCCAGTCCCTCTGCTGTCTCAGCACCTGGAGTAAGATATCCTCTTCAAACTCCACACCGTCCGATTCTAAGAGAGGAAAACAAGCAGATATTCAGGTACTGGAGGAGCCAGCCAGTCTGTTCTCAGCCAGTGACATGTGGGATGAAGCTCTGTACTTCAGACTCTGCTTCAGTGTGATGTGAAGAGACAGTGGAGAAGAGAGCTATAGCAATCACCTTCCCGGTTTGTTAGCTGAGCACTGGTACAGAATCAGAAACCCTACAGTGTGGAAGGAGGCCACTAGGTCCATCGAGTCTGCACTGACAACAATCCCACCCAGGCCATACCCCAATATCCCCATACCCCAATATCCCCAAACATTTACCTGCTAATCCCTCTAACCAATGCCTCTCAGGGCACAAAGGAGCAATTTTTAGCATGGCCAATCAACCTAACCCACAAATCTCTGGACTGTGGGAGCAAATCAGAGCACCGGAGGAAATCCACAGAAACAAGGAGAATGTGTCCACGCAGACAGTGACCCAGGCCCGGGAATCGAACCCAGGTCCCTGGAGCTGTGAAGCAGCAGTGCTGACCACTCTGTTACTGTAACGCCCATATTGTACCTGGACAACATGGAGCCCAGTGTGTTTGCTGCACTTCTGCAGCTGGGGGTTTCTTCGGAGTGTGAACTGGCTGCACACAATTCACCCATTAAAACAGAAACTAAATCTCTCCAAAAGGGCACAGGATGACAGGAGAGGAGATGGCAACTCTGAAGTTTCAACCGAGATGTAGTTTGAAGCTGTACCTGTCCTGGGAGTGTTTGATGGGGACAGTGTAGAGGGAGCTTTACTCTGTATCTAACCCCGTGCTGTACCTGTCCTGGGAGTGTTTGATAGGGGGACAGTGTAGAGGGAGCTTTACTCTGTATCTAACCCCGTGCTGTACCTGTCCTGGGAGTGTTTGATGGGGGACAGTGTAGAGGGAGCTTTACTCTGTATCTAATCCCATGCTGTGTCTGTTCTGGGAATGTGACAGATGATGATATTATGGGATATATATATTGTGTACGATTACCCAGTGTTTTTACCTTCAGCTTCCTCAAGCAGCTGAGTTACAAGCTCTGGGGTCTGGCGGTTACTGGGAATGGGCGAAGGAGGCAAGCGATGCACCCTGGCACGGCTGCCAATCTTTGACTTCTTGCTGGACCGTTGCTTTGAAACAGGAGGAGGAAACATTCTCTCAGAGACAACCTGGAACAGAGTGAAAGAGAGATTTGTTAGACTGACGTACAAACATGTTCTGGTGAAAGCACAAAACAGTCACCCTAAGAGTGCCGCACTGTCAGAGGGTCGGTGCCGAGGGAGCGCCGCACTGTCAAGAGGGTCGGTGCCGAGGGAGCGCCGCACTGTCAAGAGGGTCGGTGCCGAGGGAGCGCCGCACTGTCAAGAGGGTCGGTGCCGAGGGAGCGCCGCACTGTCAAGAGGGTCGGTGCCGAGGGAGCGCCGCACTGTCAAGAGGGTCGGTGCCGAGGGAGCGCCGCACTGTCAAGAGGGTCGGTGCCGAGGGAGCGCCGCACTGTCAAGAGGGTCGGTGCCGAGGGAGCGCCGCACTGTCAAGAGGGTCGGTGCCGAGGGAGCGCCGCACTGTCAAGAGGGTCGGTGCCGAGGGAGCGCCGCACTGTCAAGAGGGTCGGTGCCGAGGGAGCGCCGCACTGTCAAGAGGGTCGGTGCCGAGGGAGCGCCGCACTGTCAAGAGGGTCGGTGCCGAGGGAGCGCCGCACTGTCAAGAGGGTCGGTGCCGAGGGAGCGCCGCACTGTCAAGAGGGTCGGTGCCGAGGGAGCGCCGCACTGTCAAGAGGGTCGGTGCCGAGGGAGCGCCGCACTGTCAAGAGGGTCGGTGCCGAGGGAGCGCCGCACTGTCAAGAGGGTCGGTGCCGAGGGAGCGCCGCACTGTCAAGAGGGTCGGTGCCGAGGGAGCGCCGCACTGTCAAGAGGGTCGGTGCCGAGGGAGCGCCGCACTGTCAAGAGGGTCGGTGCCGAGGGAGCGCCGCACTGTCAAGAGGGTCGGTGCCGAGGGAGCGCCGCACTGTCAAGAGGGTCGGTGCCGAGGGAGCGCCGCACTGTCAAGAGGGTCGGTGCCGAGGGAGCGCCGCACTGTCAAGAGGGTCGGTGCCGAGGGAGCGCCGCACTGTCAAGAGGGTCGGTGCCGAGGGAGCGCCGCACTGTCAAGAGGGTCGGTGCTGAAGGCAATATGTTTGAGAGGTGGAGACATCATGCTATCGTCACTGGACTAGTAATCCAGAAACTCAGCTAATGTTCTGGGGACCTGGGTTCCCAGAACATTATGTGGTGGAATTTGAATTCAATAAAAAATATTTGGAGTTGATAATCTACTGATGACCATGGAACCATTGTTGATTGCCGGAAAAATCCATCTGGTTCTTTTGGAAAGGAAATCTGCTGCCCTTTCCTGGTCTGATCTGCGTGTGACTCCAGAACCACAGCAATGTGGTCAACTCTGAAATACCGTCAGGCAATTAGGAATGGGCAATAAATGCTGGCCCAGCCAGTGACATCCATGTCCCATGGATGAATGAAAAAAAACACAGCAGTAAACTAAGGCTGCATCCACCCTCTCCGACTGGGTATAGAAGGTTTCTGGGTCACAATTTGGAAGGGCAGTGGTCGGTTGCGGTCGGGGGGTGGAATGAATATCGACTGTATGTCCCGAGGCCCAAAATATATCGCTTATTCAACCTCACTAAAATCTGGGTGATTAGCAGATTGCTGTATTTGGGATGTTGCTATGCAGAAATTGGCTGCCACATTTCCTATACAGCAGCAGTGAGCACACAGTAACCTTTCCCCTGAGCGTCTCTGTGCCATACAGGCACAGTATTGCTGTGTGCAGTGTGATTTTATCCTGTTCTCTGGAGCAATGCTCCTTGCGATGGAGTTAAACGTGGGCTGAGATCAAAGACAGCACCTGTCCCAGCACGTGTTGCAAGTTTGACTGCGTGCGGCACTCTGTGTGTCTTGCTCTGCACACCATCCCCATCTCCTCAGGCAAAGGACTCCAGGCCTCATCGCTGGATGACTCCTGCCCCAATCCTGTCCGATATCTCCTGGGGGCTGGGTGCCCCTGACTGGGGAGTAAGTGAATGTTCTGCTGTGGTGTGGGATCTCCTGGTGTCCTGGGCAGTGGAAGTGTCGAAGACCCTGTGCTGCTCTTGTCCTGCCCGGCTTTGTCACAGTCCCACTGGAATCTCTGCCCCCTCTGCTCAGTGGCACCGCGCGGACATCTCTCAGGCTGACACACCTGGCCTGACGGTTTGCCCCCAGTTGCCCCCGCTGGATGCCACTCTCCCTCAGGATAGCTCCGGCTGGCCAGGCTCTCTGCACAACTCTGCCCCATGTCCACTGACGCTTTGAGGGCATCAGGCTCTCTGTCCCCTCCTCCCCCCTGACCCTGCCCTTTGTCCTCTCCTCCTCCCTGACCCAATGCTCTGTCCCCTCCTCCCCCCTGTCTCTGCCCTCTGTCCTCTCCCACTCCTTGAGCCTGCCCTCTGTCCCCCGCTCCCCCCTGACCCCACCCTCTGTCCCCCGCTCCCCCCTGACCCCACCCTCTGTCCCCCGCTCCCCCCTGACCCCACCCTCTGTCCCCCGCTCCCCCCTGACCCCACCCTCTGTCCCCCGCTCCCCCCTGACCCCACCCTCTGTCCCCCGCTCCCCCCTGACCCCACCCTCCGTCCCCCGCTCCCCCCTGACCCCACCCTCTGTCCCCCCCTGCCCCCTGACCCCACCCTCTGTCCCCTCCTGCCCCCTGACCCCACCCTCTGTCCCCTCCTGCCCCCTGACCCCACCCTCTGTCCCCTCCTGCCCCCTGACCCCACCCTCTGTCCCCTCCTGCCCCCTGACCCCACCCTCTGTCCCCTCCTGCCCCCTGACCCCACCCTCTGTCCCCTCCTGCCCCCTGACCCCACCCTCTGTCCCCTCCTGCCCCCTGACCCCACCCTCTGTCCCCTCCTGCCCCCTGACCCCACCCTCTGTCCCCTGCTCCCTGCTGACCCTGCCCTCTGTCCAGGAAATCTGGGTCAGAGTGCTGGCGTTCCCGAGCTGACCGGGGACACACTGGGCCGTGTACGGATGGGGGTTCTGTCGATATTGGCTCCCTCCTGTTCGGGTTCAGCAGTGACTTGCTGACAGCAGCTCCAGTCACTGTCTTCATGCAGTGTGTGGGGGGACCAGCAGGAATTGCAGCCCTTCTCCAATAGCCCTCCTCGGAGGGGATCATCTCCTTCACCCTGTCCTCGTCTGCTTCCTCATTACACACAGCAGTCTGTGAAAAGAATAAACACACTCATAAATCTTCCTTAGCTGGAAATCTGTGTCCAATTCTGGCCACCACTCACTTTGGGAAGGATGTCTTGGCCTCATTGTAGAAGAAGATTAACTGGAACATTCCTGGGGATGAAGACGGCTTCAGTTCACGCGGAGAGACGGGGAGAAGCTGGGATCGTTCCCCTCGGAGCAGAGAGGGTTAACAGGGAGATTGAGTTGAGGCATTCAGAATCATGAGGGGGAGGGAGTGAGGTTTGGATGGAGTGAATGAGGAGAAAGTGTTTCCAGTGACAGGAGGCTCGGTAACCAGAGGGGACACAGATTGAAGAGAATCGGGAAAAGAACCAGAGAGGGGGGGTGAGATGGGGAGAATTTTATTTTGGACACACAGCGAGTTGTTGTGATCTGGAAGGCGCTGCCTGAAAGGGCGGTGGAAGCAGATTCAATAGGAACTTTCAAAAGGGGCAAGTAGGAAAATAAGGAATTGCGGGAGAGAGAGCAGGGTGTGGTGGGGATAGATCAGCATGTCCAAAGTACCTCCACAACTCCAGATCCGGCCCATGGGCCCCTTGTTCAAAATATGTCAGTGGCGGAACTGGGGGGTTCAGCCCCTCGAGCCTGTTACACAGGGACAGGAGGAGGCCATTCAGCCCCTCGAGCCTGTTACACAGGAACAGGAGGAAGCCATTCAGCCCCTCGAGCCTGTTACACAGGAACAGGAGGAAGCCATTCAGCCCCTCGAGCCTGTTACACAGGGACAGGAGGAAGCCATTCAGCCCCTCGAGCCTGTTACACAGGAACAGGAGGAGGCCCCATTCAGCCCCTCGAGCCTGTTACACAGGAACAGGAGGAGGCCCCATTCAGCCCCTTGAGCCTGTTACACAGGAACAGGAGGAGGCCATTCAGCCCCTCGAGCCTGTTACACAGGAACAGGAGGAGGCCCCATTCAGCCCCTTGAGCCTGTTACACAGGAACAGGAGGAGGCCCCATTCAGTCCTTGAGCCTGGTTCACCATTCAATGAGAGACTTTAAATCACAAAACTCTCTCAATCTCAGATCTAAAACTAAGATCTGATCAGTTGTAGATTGTGGAAGAGAATTCCAACCTTGCCCTGTCTGTGTGTGGAGGAAGGTTTCTTAATTTCACTCCTGAGGGCTGTTTCTCATTTTTCTTCTACCCCCATCTTTGTCCGAGACTCCCTCCCCAACCAAGGAGTTGAATGGGCCTCCTCCTGTTCCTATGGGAATCGATTCTCTCTAGTGACTCCCGTTACCCTTAATATCCTGAAAATGCTGCTGGAAACTTAGCCCCAAATTGTCTGGGTGTCAGAGAATGCAGCCTGGGTTTGTATAAACTCTCCCCCAGGGCCTGCACCTACTGCTGGGGGAGCTGACTCACATACTGGCCTTATCCTCCAACAAACTGGGCCCAGAGGGGTGGCTGAGTCCCTCCGTTGTGGGTCGATTGTGGAAACAAGTCTGGACCAATGGGGGCGGGATGTCAGTTCAGCAGTAATTACCTCCTGACAGAGGACACAGGCTCTGAGGGACTGGAGAATCATCAACGCCTCTACTTTCTCAGGAGGCTAAGCAAATTTGGCATGTCTGCTATGACTCTCACCATTGCATTTTACAGGTGCACATAGAAAATATCTGGTTGTATCACAGCTTGGTATGGCTCCTGCTCTGTCCAAGACCGCAAGAAACTACAAAAGCATGAACAAAGCCCAATCCATCACACAAAGCAGCCTCCCATCCACTGACTCTGTCTACACTTCCAGGTGCCTCGGCAAAGCAGCGAATAGAATTAAGGACTCCACACACCCCGGAAATTCTCTCTTCCACCTTCTTCCGTCAGCAAAAAGTTACAAAAATCTGAGGTCATGTACCAACTGAGTCAAGAACAGCTTCTTTCCTGCTGCCATCAGACCTCTGAATGGTACAGCTGCACAGTGTTAAGGGTGACGTATTAACACAGATACAGGATTGGTTAACTAACAGAAAGCAAAGAGTGGGGGTAAATGGGTGTTTTTCTGGTTGGTGATCAGTGACTAGTGGTGTGCCTCAGGGATCAGTGTCAGTACTGCAATTGTTTATGATTTACACAGATGATTTGGAGTTGAGGACCAAATGTAGTGTGTCAAAATTCACAGATGACAGTAAGATGAGTGGCAAAGCAAAGTGTGCAGAGGACACTGAAAGTCTGCAAAGGGATATGGATAGTCTAAGTGAGTGGGCGAGGGTCTGGCAGATGGAATACAATATTGGTAAATGTAAGATCATCCATTTTGGTCGGAATAACAACAAAATGAATTATTATTTAAATGGTGAAAAATTGCAGCATGTTGCTGTGCAGAGGGACCTGGGAGTCCTTGTGCAGGAATCACAAGGAGTTGGTTTGCAGGTGCAGCAGGAATTAAGAAGCAAATGGAATTTTGTCCTTCATTGCCAGAGGGATGGAGTTTAAAAACAGTGAGATTATGTTGCAGCTGTATAAGGTGCTGGTGAGGCCACACCTGGTGTACTCTGTACAGTTTTGGTCTCCTTACTTGTGGAAGGATATACTGGCACTGGAGGGGGTGCAGAGGAGATTCACTAGGTTGATTCCGGAGTTGAGAGGGTTGGCTTATGAGGAGAGACTGAGTAGACTGGGGCTATACTCATTGGCATTCAGAAGAACGACTGGAGATCTTATAGAAACATATAAGATTATGAAGGGAATAGATAAGATAAAAGTATGGATGAGGGGCTAAATTGCTTACTCCTGCTCCTAGTTCTTATGTTCTTTCAACGGACCTACCTCGCATTAAGTTAGTCTTTCTCTACACCCGAGCTATGACTGTAATACAACATCCTGCACTCTCTCCTCTCCTTTTGCCCCACGTACTCTATGAATAGCATGCTTTGTCTGTCTCACACACAAGAAACAATATTTTTCACTGTATCCCAATACCTGTGACAATAATAAATCAAATCTAAAGAGGAAGAATTTGCTCTTACTGGTCTATTCAGGCAGATGGAAGAGGAGTGCGATTTCCCTTTTGACAGCAAGGGCCACGGGCTCTCTCTTGCTGCCTCCATCTTCCTCTGCAGACGCCACTGGTACAAGATGTCATCCTCGGGGATGGGACTGAACGCTGGCACTTGGACCAGATGGAGATGGGCTGGCGCACTAGGAACCTGCTTCACCATTACAGCACCTGCGCAGGACAGAAGGAGCCAGTTACAATGCAGCAAGGGGCAGTCAGTACCTGGGGAGGGAGTGGATATGGTGAATTGGAAAGGCAGTACGTCAGAGATCTTACCTCCCTGCAGTGATGTGTCTGAGATGCAGGGCTGAGCATCAGTGGGTTTGCACAGCGGGGTGGAGGGGGGCCTCAGCAACACCTCATCAATGGTATCGGACACTGAGGGAGATCCTACCCCATCTGAACTGACGGCAGCGGGGCCACTGGAGGAGGACTCACTGCACAGGCGACAAACACACAATGGATGCGAGAGCAGACAGAAACTAATTCACTGAGAAATACTGTTACTCCCTCAGCACTGACCCTCTGACAGTGCGGCACTCCCTCAGCACTGACCCTCTGACAGTGCGGCGCCCCCTCAGCACTCACCCTCTGACAGTGCGGCACTCCCTCAGCACTCACCCTCTGACAGTGCGGCGCCCCCTCAGCACTCACCCTCTGACAGTGCGGCGCTCCCTCAGCACTGACCCTCTGACAGTGCGGCACTCCCTCAGCACTGACCCTCTGACAGTGCGGCACTCCCTCAGCACTGACCCTCTGACAGTGCGGCGCCCCCTCAGCACTGACCCTCTGACAGTGCGGCGCCCCCTCAGCACTGACCCTCTGACAGTGCGGCGCTCCCTCAGCACTGACCCTCTGACAGTGCGGCACTCCCTCAGCACTGACCCTCTGACAGTGCGGCACTCCCTCAGCACTGACCCTCTGACAGTGTGGCGCTCCCTCAGCACTGACCCTCTGACAGTGCGGCGCTCCCTCAGCACTGACCCTCTGACAGTGTGGCGCTCCCTGGAAACAAACATTCCCAAATGGGACCTTTGGTGAATTAGTGAAACAGACGGATGGACAGGTGCACATCCACATAACCAGTCAGTGGAGGAGGCACTCTCTCTGTGCTGTGCCATACCTGCGCTCCAGCAAGTGGTTTGCCCTCTCTTGGAGATGAACTGTGTCCTGGTCAAAGGGCTCCAGCTGGGAGGCATCTGAACACTCTCCCTGGAAAAAAACCAGCAGCAGTGTTTAGCAGCGAATCAGCACAGCAAGCTTGCCTGATTAAAGCAGGCATAGAGGCACACAGCACATCTCCAACCCCCTTGTGAATAGGAACAACCTGTCTTAACTCTTCAGCATCCTGGCTGATTTCCCCTCTCTCTCTCTAACTCAGGGTTCATTGGACAGTGATCAGGAGCAGGAACCCTGGCTGATTTGAAAAACCTGAGGGTGGATAAGTCCCCTGGGTCAGATGGGATACATCCTAGGATACTTTGGGCGGCAAGGGATGAGACTGATCCCTGGCTTTGATCATTGGGTCCTCACTGTGCACAGGGATAGTGCCAGAGGACTGGAGAATGGCAAATGTGGTTCCTCCTTTCAAGAAAGGAAATAAGAATGACCCTGGTAATTATAGGCCAGTTAGTATTACTTCGGTGGTCGGTAAGTCAATGGAAAGGGTCTTGAAAGATAGAATTTATGACCATTTGGAAAGATTCAGTTTAATCCGGGATAGTCAGCACTGTTTCGTGAGGGGTAAGTCCTGCCTCACAAATTTGATTGAATTCTTTGGGGAGATAACTAAGCGTGTGGACGAAGGTAGAGCTATTGATGTCGTTTCCATGGATTTCAGTAAGGCATTTGATAAGGTTCCCCATGGTAGGCTCATGAAGAAAGTCAGGAAGTGTGGGATAGAAGGAAATTTGGCCGATTGGATAAGTAACTGGCTGTATCATAGAAGACAGAGGGTGGTGGTGGAGGGAAAATTTTCAGACTGGAGGCCAGTTACCAGCGGTGTACCACAGGGGTCAGTGCTGGGTCCTCTGCTATTTGTGATTTTTATCAATGACTTAGAAAAGGGAGCTGAAGGGTGGGTTAGTAAATTTGCTGATGGCACCAAGACTGGTGGAGTAGTGGATGAGGTGGAGGGCTCTTGCAGGCTGCAAAGAGACACTGATAGGATGCTGACCTGGGCCGAAAAGTGGCAGATGGAGTTTAACCCTGATAAGTCATTTTGGTAGGACAAACTTGAATGTGGATTACAGGGTCAATGCCAGGGTTCTAAGGAACATAGAGGAACAGAGATCTTGGGGTTCATATCCATAGATCTCTGAAGGTTGCCACTCAAGTGGATAGAGCTGTGAAGAAGGCTTATAGTGTGTGAGCATTTATTAACAGGGGGTTTGAGTTTAAGAGCCGTGGGGTTATACTGCAACTATACCGGAGAGACCACATTAGGAATATTGAGTTCAGTTTTGGTCACCTCACTATAAGAAGGATGTGGAAGCATTGGAGAGAGTGCAGAGGAGATTTACCAGGATGCTGCCTGGTTTGGAAGGTAGGTCTTATGAGGAAAGGTTGAGGGAGCTGGGGCTTTTCTCTTTGGAGCGGAGGGGGATGAGAGGCAACTTAATAGAGGTTCATAAGATGATGAGAGGGATTGACAGAGTGGACATGCAGAGACTATTTCCTCGGGTGAATGTAGCTGTTACTGGGGGCATAACTATAAGGGAGATATAGAAGGGATGTCTGAGGTAGATTTTTTTACTCAGAGTGGTTGGGGTGTGGAACGCACTGCCTGCTGTCATAGTGGAGTTGGACACTTTAGGAACTTTCAAGCGGTGGAGCACACCAGAATGTTAGGGAGTGGGATAGCTTGATCTTGCGATTGGACGTAGCTCGGCACAATATTGAGGGCTGAAGGGCCTGTACTGTGCTGTAATGTTCTATGTTTCTATGATTTCCCCTCTCTCTCTCTAACCCAGGGATCACTGGACAGTGATCAAGAGCAGGAACCCTGGCTGATTTCCCCTCTCTCTCTAACCCAGGGAACACTGGACAGTGATCAGGAACAGGAACCCTGGCTGATTTCCTCTGCCTCTCTCTAACCCAGGGATCACTGGACAGTGATCAGGACCAGGAATCCTGGCTGATTTCCCCTCTCTCTCTCTAACCCAGGGATCACTGGACAGTGATCAGGAGCCCTGGCTGATTTCCTCTGTCTCTCTAACGAACAGGTTTCTGAAGGATAGTGAAGAAACCATTCCATCAATGATGTTGATGGATTGTGAGGCGTGATGGTCTCTGGGATGCTGTCCCAAACTCAGTAGCATATTGCACGGTGTGTGGACAGACACACAGCTCTGCTGAGATTCTCCTCTCCAATGGTGCACTGAATCCAGAACATTCCACGCGCAGACTGATGTTAACACTCACCCCCGAGGACAGGCCACTCCTCAGTAATGCTACACTCGGGTGAGGGAGACTGGGCAGTGATGCCCTCCTAGGCAATGGTCCGAACCTAGTCAGTTGGGGTGGGGAATGACCTCCAAACACTCCGCCTCCAGTGCTCAGGGCCCGAATACCTGTGGGCAACATCACAAATATCGAGCGATTGAGAGGGAGAGCTCAGACAATAATGGCCAGATACAACAAGATTAACAAGAAACGAATTACAGCTCCAGAGTCAGGAGAATCTAACCGCTCGCATATAAAGAACAAAGAACAACACAGCACGGGAAACAGGCCCTTTGGCCCAATGAGCCTGCGCCGCCATTTTAACATTGTGAGTTCCCTCTTCCACCCATGACCCTTGTCTACGCTTATGGCACTCCACATTGGAAACCAGATTGAGGGCAGACTAATTTAGGGACAATTTGTTACACCAATCAGCCTAATAGCACATCTTTGGGGGGTGGGAGGAAACCAGAGCACCCGGAGAAAACCCACACAAGCGCGAGGAGAATGCGCAAACTCCCACAGACACCGGCCCAAATCCATGTGTCTGCACAGCAAACAGTGATAGTCACTGAGCTGTCGTGTTGCCCATCAGCTGGTCCAGTTTAAGCGTACACTAACGATGTGAAGCACTAGGCTACTCTCGAGACATCCAAGAGCAGCCCTCGCACGACCCACCACATGTATGCCCCTTGTTGGACAACAAGGCGGACCAAGGCACCTGGGGATTAAAAGAGAAAAACATCAATAACATCCACATCCTCATACAAACATTCAAGGGAATCCCCAGAAGCTCAAAAGTAAAACAAGTGAGCCAGAAAATATGTTGGAAGGTCCATAGGAATCAATTGATTCCCAGGAACGTCCCAAGGCTCTTGATCCTTACTTAAAACAGTCTCCTATATCCCTCCATCTCCATCCCGCTCACGTGCCTAAGTATCCCTTAAACAACTCCAGCGTGTCTGCCTCCACCACCTTACTTGGCAGTGTATTCCATACCCCCACAACCCTCTGTGTGAAAAACCTCCCTCTAACATCCGAATTATACCTCGCCCCCCTCACCCTAAGCCCGTGGCCCCTTGTAATATTTGTTTCCAATTTAGAAAAAAACTTACTACTGTTTACGCTATCTATACCCTTCATAATCTTATATACCTCTATTAAATCTCCCCTCATTCTCCGTCTTTCTAAGGAAAACAGCCCCAATTTGCCCAATCTTTCCTCATAGCCCAGTCCTTTCATACCAGGCAGCATCCTGGTAAACCTCCTCTGCACTCTCTCCAGGGTCTCCACGTCCTTCCGGTAGTAAGGCAACCAGAACTGGACGCAGTACTCCAAATGCGGTCTAACCAACATTCTATACAACTGCAACATTAGACGCCAGCTCTTGTACTCTGTACCCCTTCCTATAAAGGCTAACATACCAAAAGCTTTCTTTGCAACCTTCTCCACCTGTATTGCCACCTTCAAAGACTTGTGCACTTCCACCCCCAGGTCCCTCTGCGTTTGTATACTATTAATAGGTCTACCCTTTATCATATAACTCCCCCCTACATTATTTCTTCCAAAAATGCATCACCTTGCATTTATCAGGATTAAATTCCACCTGCCATTTATCTGCCCAATATATCAGCCTATCTATATCCTGCTGTATTGCCTGACACTGCTCCTCACTGTCTGCCAGTTCAGCCATCTTTGTGTCATCGGCAAACTTGCTGATCACACCATGTACTTATCCAACAACCATTCCTGTCCCCTGATGAACAAGCTCAGCAATCAAAGTGAGGTTTTATATATAGAATAACAGATACCCGGGAGTGAGTTACAGACTGGAATCTAATCAAGGGGTTCAGGGCAGTAATATATAGATTTGTGATTGAATATTGAGCAGATTGCTGTTTGTCGCTGCACTAAGTGTCAAAAAAGCCTTACCTTGGCTGATTTGCTCTGTATCCTGTGTGGGTATGGAATTGCTGGGAGGAGAGTTATTGAGCACCAGAATTCAGTACCCTCTGTGCTATGAGTGCGTTCTCGGTCCTCCCGGCTCAACGGTTGGCCATGTCGGAATCTCTGGATGTACCTGGATGCAGACAGGACATTGAGAAAGTCTTTCCCCCCAGTGTTACACAGCACAAGAAGCAGAACTCACCCCAGCCACAATGTGAAACTAGTCCGCTTCATGCTCCAATCAACAGCCATTTTTTAATGGACTCAGGAACAGGAGGAGGCCATTCAACCTCTCGAGCCTGTGACACGGAAACAATGATCAGGAGCAGGAACCCTGGCTGATTTTCCCTCTCCCTAACCCAGGGATCACTGGACAGTGATCAGGAGCAGGAACCCTGGCTGATTTCCCCTCTAACTCACAATATTTCAGTTTAAGTGCAGGGCTGGTTTGTAAAGACATTGTTGCCGTAACTCACTTGGCTATGATGGAACTGTCCATGGGTGCATTGTTTGGACTTGCTGACCAGTCTGTCTCTGCCCGTAGCACCTCAGGTGAGGTCAGTGACCCCCCCGCTATCCCTGCCCGACTCTGTCTGTCCTCCTCGCTCTCAGCTGTTACCAAGGAGCTACTTTCGGTTGAGGGCCAGGACTCCTCCAGGAAGCTAGCCGCCGCTGGCTGGGTGGTCTGCCTTGCAGTGGATCCTGAACACCGAGGGGAGGTTGGTCCCAGCACAGGCTCCTGCTGCTGGTCTTTTCCCAGTTTCACCTGTGGAGGAAAAGCAATTGTGAGATGTAACAAGAACATTGGAATTGGGAGTTCCACAAATCCACCGCCCTCTACAAATATAGAGCAGGAGTAGTCCATCTAGCCCTTCGAGCCCGCCCCGCCACTCAATAAGATCATGGCTGATCTGTCGTGGCTCAGTTCCACATTCCCGCCTTCTCCCCATAACCTTTAATCCCCTCGCTTATCAAAAACCCATCAACCCGCGTCTTAAGAATATTTAGCGAGGTAGCCTCCACCACTTCAACAGGCAGAGAATTCCAGAGATTCACCACCCTTTGAGTGAAGAAGTTCTTCCTCAACTCCTCATCTCAGTATTAAATCTACTGCCTCCCAGCCTATCCCTGTGACCTGTTGTTTGAGGATTTATGAACATTTCCCCACCATTTTCAGCATCATAACATGCTGCAATTCCTCACAGCCAGTGTGCTATCTCTGGCTGTGTGCAATTGATGTCCCAGGCGGGCTATGATGAGAGTGGGTACCCAGCCTCACACTGCTATATACATTGCACAGCATACTCCACAATCTCCTCACACACAGTAATTCACCTTTGCTGGGTGATGCTGGGACACTCTGCGGGGGGACGATGGGTGGTAGTGACTGCGAAAAAACACAGATTCTCCAAAGGGGTTTCCCTGAAGAAATAGGGGGCTGTCAGAAAGAGAGTGACAGAGAGTCAGGCATTATGACAGACGCCCATTGAAACACAATCTGCAATCCCCCCTCACCCCATTAGCCCCCCAAATTCCTCACTCCCCGTGTCCCTCCTCCTCACTGTCCACCTCCCCCTCCCCCCTGACCTCCCCCCTCCCCATCCCCCCGAGACCCCCATCCCTCCATCCCCTTCTCCTCCATCCCCCCCACCCCTCTGCCACCCCCCTCCCCCCACCCCCTCCCCCAGCTGCCCCCAGCCCACCCACCCCCCTGGCCCACCCCACCCCCCCCTCCCTCCCACCCCCACCTCCCCCCCCCAACCCCCACCTCCCCCCCTCCCCCCACCCCCACCTCCCCCCCCTCCCTCCCACTCCGCCCCCCACCCCCACTCCCCCCCCTCCACCCACCCCCACTCCCCCCCCTCCCTCCCCCCCCTCCACCCACCCCCACCTCCCCCCTCAACCCACCCCCACCTCCCCCCTCCACCCACCCCCACCCTCCACCCCCCCCACCTCCCCCCTCCACCCCCACACCCTCAACCCCACCTCCCACCCCACCCCACCCCCCTGCCCCCACCCCTCCCCCCCACAAACCCCCCCACCCCACCCCCCTCCCCCCCACAACCCCCCACCCTCCCCCCCAACCCCCCCACCCTCCCCCCACCCCCCCCCCAACCCCCCACCCTCCCCCCCACCCCCCCCCCACAACCCCCCCACCACACCACCCTCCCCCCACAACCCCCCACCCCCCCACCCTCCCCCCCACAAGCCCCCACCCCACAACCCCCCCCCACCCCCTCCCCCCCCACCCCCTCCCCCCCACCCCCCTACAACCCCCCCCACCCCCCTCCGCCCCACAACCCCCCCCCACCCCCCTCCCCCCCACAACCCCCCCACCCCCCTCCCCCCACAACCCCCCCCCCACCCCCCACCCCTCCCCCCCACAACCCACCCCACCCCCCTCCCCCCCACAACCCCCCCACCCCACCCCCCACAACCCCCCCCACCCCACCCCCCCACCCCACCCCCCTCCCACAACACTCCCCCCCCACCCCCCTCCCCCCACCCCCCTCCCCCCCCCCACCCCCCTCCCCCCCCACAACCCCCCCCACCCCCCCACAACCCCCCCACCCCACCCCCCTCCTCCCCACAACCCCCCCCACCCCACCCCCTCCCCCCCCCACCCCCCACCCCACCCCCTCCCCCCCCCACAACCCCCCCCACCCCCTCCCCCCCGACAACCACCCCCCTCCCCCCCCCACCCCCCTCCCCCCCCACAACCCCCCCACCCCCACCCCCTCCCCACCCCCACAACCCCCCTCACAACCCCCCCCACCCACCCCCTCCCCCCCACCCCCCTCCCCACCCCACCCCCTCCCCCCACCCCCCTCCCCCTCCCCCTCCCCCCACCCACAACCCCCCCCACCCCCCCCACCCCCTCCCCCTCCCCCCCCCACCCCCCTCACCCCACCCCCTCACCCCCCTCCCCCCACACCCCCCACCCCACCCCCTCCCCCCCACCCCACCACCCTCCCCCCCCCACCCCCCCCCCCTCCCACCAACCCCACCACCCCTCCCCCCCCCACAACCCCCCCCACCCCACCCCCCTCCCCCCCCCACACCCCCCCACCCCCACCCCCCTCCCCCCCCCACAACCCCCCCCACCCCACCCCCCTCCCCCACCCCACCCCCTCCCCCCCCCACAACCCCCCCACCCCACCCCCCTCCCCCCCCCACCCCCCTCCCCCCCCCACAACCCCCCCCACCCCACCCCCCTCCCCCCCCCCACCCCACCCCCCTCCCCCCCCACCCCACCCCCTCCCCCCCCCACAACCCCCCCCACCCCACCCCCCTCCCCCCCACCCCCAACCCCTCCCCCCACCCCCCACCCACCCCCCCAACCCCACCCCCCCCTCCCACCCCCCCACCCCCCTCCCGGCCCCACAACCCCCACCCCACCCCCCTCCCCCCACCCCACAACCCCCCCACCCCACCCCCCTCCCCCCACCCCACCCCCTCCCCCCCCCACAACCCCCCCCCCCACAACCCCCCCACCCCACCCCCCTCCCCCCCACCCCACCCCCCTCCCCCCCCCACAACCCCCCCCACCCCACCCCCCTCCCCCCCCCACAACCCCCCCACCCCACCCCCCTCCCCCCACCCCACACCCCCCCCCCCCCCACCCC